>NW_009710275.1:0-11740 GCF_000703405.1 Apaloderma vittatum | reverse complement strand
GTCCGAGCAGATGACATGCAGGGGTGCCGTGGCACCGTGCTGCGCCAATTGCACGGCGGCGAAAAGCGTTGGGGACGAACGCCGGTGAGCTCGGCCCCTGTCGGGACACCTGCCCCGCGCCGGCCGCTGCGAAGCCGGGTTCGCAGACCGAGGGAGAGTGCTGCGGGCTTTTGGGGAGGGTGGACCTCGGAGACCTCGGAATGAGGTGGGCTCAGCCTTCCACCCTTCCCGAGTCTGGGGAGGTATCAGGCAGTATTTCTGAGGAAATTGCCCGAGGGATTGGCATAGGATAGGCTCTGTGAGAAGAGCTGCGTCTCGGACCCCGTCCTCCCTGGTGCGTGTGGGGCAGGGAGGCGAGGGGACGGTTGGCAGGGCTGCAAAAATGCTTCTGGAGGTAAGGCAGAGGAGCCAAATCCCACACCTTGCTTTGTACTTGGCCTGGTGCTAACAGCGCAGTGCTAACCAGGCAATGGCGTCATGTCTCCTGCCTCTAACGTACTCTTTCTTGTGTCAGTATTTTTCCTGCCTCTCTTTCCATCACTTTATCACTTTTTATGCCAGCACTTGCTGGTTCCTCTGAGGCACCAGCTGTCTTCTGCCCCAGCTGGTTTAAGTGGGACAGTAACATCCAAAGTGGTTTTCAGCCTGCACTTAGCTTCAGAGATGTTTCTGTTTCAAGCCTGAGGAGAGTGTCTATGAATGAAAAACACCACTGCTGCTGCTTCTTCCTGATATATCAGCTGGTCTAATGAAAGGTGTGACCTCTCTCAACAAATCTTCATTTTTGCTTCCCTCCCTGCTCCAGTAGAATGCATTTTGTGTAGAGTTTTTCCTGAGGAATCGCTTCCAAATGAAGATTGGCAGTGCCTGCCTCTGCCAGTGCCCACACCTTTTTAACGTTTATGGTCTGATGGTCTCAAAGTTAATTCCTTTTAGAAGTGTCCCCTGCTTTTCCTAGTAGCTCCAGGTGAGGTTTGCCTTCACTGACTGCTTCGAGCCGGGGAGCGGGGCGCTGGGAGCGGGGGGGCGGCGCTGGGGCAGAAAGAACTCAACCATCCGTTGGCAAAGAGGGAAGAGGCCACTAGAAGAGACAAGAAAAGGTTAGTGTGGCTTTTGTGCACAATATGAAAAGCAAGTCAGTACCATTGTAGGGGCATTGGAGGGTACTCAAAGCAGTCAGCCAGGGGCCATTGTGTTCCTTTAATCTACATGTGTATTTCCCAAGAACTCTATTAGTGAAGATGAATGAACTGTGCAATGTCCCTAATTTCTTCTAATTTGGAGCTGGGGTTTTGTGGCACTTTCAACCAGCACAAAACATGCCTGTCCCTTCAGAAGCCCTGGGCAAACTTGGGAATCATTTTTGCATGTTGCAGCAAAAAAAAGATAGCAAAGTGAGATGAAGGAGGAAAAACCCTTTACCCAGACTCTGGTCTGGCAGTAAGTGCTCTAAAGAGCGTTGGGTCCTGGCACAGATGCTGCTTTTAGGGCACCTGTTAAATTGCCAAACACATGGACAAGTCTAAAATTTTTACTGTTAATCACAATATGAATTTACAGCAAAAAAACTTCCACACCCAAAGCCGTGTAAACATGCCACACAGTACATGAGAGACCTTCCTCTGTAACAGAGAAGAATACTCTTCCCTCAGCAGTGGGTTATTACAGTTGTATTTACAGTATGAAACCACATTTGTCACTGTAGCATCCTTCTTGCCGCAGCTGTCGAAAGAGGAAGCACCTCCCTTGGTCACAATCTGTACAAATCTGAAAAACCCACAACCCTGAAGCAGAGCAGAGAGCAGCTCTGACTCTTCCAGCTCCAGGTCTATCCTTTCTCTCTTGACGTGCTTCAGGCACAGACACTGGTGCCCTAACACGCACAGGAAGCATCACACTGCTCTGGGGAGGGAGGAAGTCTTAATGGTCCCTCTGATAATCGGAGACTAACACCCAGAGTTTAGGATGGCAAAGAAAGGTAACTGCCTGAATGTTTCCTTTCCGGTCCAACGTGCTGGCTGTTAGCTAAATCCCCTGCTGCCACAGAGCCTCTGGGACGTACATCACACTGGTACGAAGCCTCAGAGGCTGACGCTGTGGCACATCACTTCTTAAAGTTCATTTACTTTGGAAATGTACAGGGACAATCTGGATCAAATTTGAGAATATTCATTAAGGGATGAAGTAGGTGGGATTGTGACTTGCCTTTCCAAAAGATAGCCCCTGTTCCATTCTGTTCCTTTCGCCTCGCCCCTCCCCAAGAAATTATTACAACAATCACTGCTGAAGTTGTGTTTGGAAGCTAACAAAAATTCTTGAGGTAGACAACCTCTAAAGCGCAGCTGCCTGCTACACCTCCTTCCTGTGGATGGGTAGTGAAGGCTAAACGGGAATAGTTTTGATCCTCTTAGTGCTGCTGAGACATATGTATGGAGATGTGGCTTCACATTTTGGAATCAGCACCATAAAATGCCACAGATACTATTGCTTCTTTTCCTCCTGTCTTTTCTTTATGTAAAGCTGAAATAATTACAGCCTTGCAGAACAGATGTTTGAAGCTGAAGTGACTCTGCAGGTGGGGCATCACTCTCCAGACCCGTGATGTGCACGAGAGAGCGTCTCCCTGAAAGATAAACAGGACTTTCAAGATCAGACAGCAGATCGATAGGAGATACGGGGGCAAGGAAAAGGGGGAAATATTCACCCAGTGGGAACCTGTGCCCTGCTGCAGTTCACATACTCTGTGTCACCCGACAGATTGTTACAAACCGGCTTTGCTTTTCTTCTCCCCAGAAGTTCCCGAGTGTGCAATTTAAGAACCACCTTGAAAGCACGATGGATGAGGAAGCTAAGAACCGCCTTGAAAGCACGATGGATGAGGAAGCTGCTGCCTCCTCCTGTTGCTGCATCACTCATACCTTGACAGTCAACTCCTGTGTTTTTTTTTCTGGTGAGATTTTTCTTTATCTGCCCCTGAGAGCGTCAGTTCTGTTTTCTGCACCCCTGGCAAGGTGCTGCCTGGCGTGCAGGAGTCCCGTAGCCCTGGAGCCTCCTCGGCACCTGTCCAGGCTGCGGAGTCGGCCGCGGGGGCTTGGGGCAGCCCGTCCTGGTGCGAGCAGCACGGGCCTGGCACGAGGGTCCCACATTTAAGCTGAGCAAGCTCAGCCATTCTTCCGGAGGGAGGGACTGGAGGTTCATGCTATAAGGCTATATTAATGCAATCCTTCTTTACTTGTTTTCCAATTAGCCTAATTGAATTCGGATTGCTTAAAAGTGGGCACTAGAGACATTTATCTTGATGGGATGACAGCCTTGAGCTCTAGCGATCCTATTAACTGTAAGAACCCAAATCCCAGGTAGGGTCCGTCCAGCAGTAGCTTCCATGTGACCTAACACTTTAATCTGCTCCTCTTGTGCAGCACACACACACCAACGCACGCAGACACTGGCTTGTGCACATACACGCACACGCGTGCATACGTGTATGCACATATGGATGTGTGTGTCGGTGCACACATACACCTGCCAGTGCATCCCAGCACACACACACATGCGGTGGCTGCACCTTAAGGTTCCAGCAGCCTTAGGAGAAAGGTCGCTGAGTGCAAAGATGTTGGAAACGGACCTTTTTTCCTTTTTCTTCATTCCTGAGGCAGTGTCAGCGTGCTGCCTGTCTGCCTGACCACCCTGCGCCGGGCTCCCCCATGATCTCACCCCAGGGCTAAGTGTCTGGCGAGCTGCGTGTCCGGTGATGTGCCCCGTGTGGCCCTGCCACCCCTGCCCGCAGGCCCCTCCCAGGCCTGCAGCCCTGGCTGAGGACAAGGACAGCAGGTGTGGGAGGGATGAGCCACGCGGGTGCTGGGGGGCAGCCTCCAGCGCGGCAAGGATTGGGTTGAGCAGGACAGATTGGCAGCCGTGCCCTGGCACCCACACTGCAGGGGATCAGGGTGGAAACTGGCACCTCCTGCAACATAGCCCAGCTCTGCAGCTCCAGACTGGTAGTGTTTAAGTCTCTGGCTCTGGAACCGATGCCCGAGGCAGCCCGCTCCCCTGCCAGCAGCAGAGCAGCTGGGTCGTGGCCAGTGCCAAGGCTGGGGAGCGTCCTGCGCTGCGGATGGGGAGAGCCTCTGTCCCACACCAGCCCGTGGCCGCCTCCCAGCCCCACTCGCCTCTGCCAGCCCTGACATTTTTTTGGAATCTCGTTAATCACTTGTTTGGTGATTCTGACTATACTTTCTTTTCTGACCCTTTAAACCGTGAAAATGCTGATCCTATATGTGCTGACGAATTTAATTAGCTCCTTTAAACCACCAGATGCTTTCAGTAAGGCTTTCAGGATGTTCCAGGCACTTTTTAATTGAAAGGTTGACACCCTTAGGCTTGTTTACTTTGGTGTTTTATAGATAGGACAATTCAGTCTGTAAAGAAACAGAACGCTATAGAGACACCTACCAGATTTATACAAATACAGAGGGAAATGGATTGATCCTTACAAACCAAAGGTTGGTAGAGCTCAGCTGGCAACTGTTTTAACTACTTTATGTAAATATCTCCTAAAAGAATCCACTTGTCTTTTCACATAGGTAATTAAATTCTCTGGTAACATATGAGAGAAGGATGCCAAGAGACAGAAGTTGGATCAGAAGTCTTGGTGGTTTCAGGCAGCATTTGACACTGAGGTAGCATTTGCTAGCTCTAATGCTTGATGAACATGCTGAGGATCGGTCTTCTCCCGCAAGAAAAGACTTGCTACAGTACAAGAGACATTGACATCCCTCTCTGAATGGACCAGAGCATCCTCTGAGAAAGTGAGAAAGGTAAACTTGACAACTTCTGTGTTTCTTAAGTAAGAAAGAAGTGAGTAAGAGGAAAATGCAGGTTTTCGTGGGACTATAGTGGGGAAAACATTTCCTAACAAGTTTTCAAACAAGTCTGTGCAACTTATTTGAATAGTGATTGCTGAAAGAGCTTTTCCAAGGTGATCTCTTGCATCCAAGAACTCCCCTACACAGAGCTGTACCACGGAGGACACACCTGCCATCTCTCTTTGTCCCTACACCAATAACTCCAATGTCACTGCAGGTGGAATGGCTCTGTCCCCTCACTGTGTCTGAGCCCAAGGAATGACTAATGGGGGCTAGAAAGGTGCTTATGAAACGTGACTTACGGCGCAGACAGAAAGGCAGGGGTTTGTCCTGTACTGGGGACACACAGCTGGTTCTGCAGCCCTCCACAGACCCTCCCTCTTGGTGGTGGGACTTGCCAGGAAGCCACCGGACCACTGGATCACCCAGCATCTCCCAGAAAGCCTCTGTGGTGCTTGGCAGAGCCAGAGCCCTTCCCAGGGAAGGGAGGACGTGAGGCAGCCGTGGCAGCAGGGCTGCCTGTGGACTGGTGCTTGCTGGAGAGCACCTTAACGTGTCTTCTGGGTCACAGAGCGTGGGGCCATGGCCAGAGATGGGGAAGGAAAGGAGAAAGGAAAGGAAAGGAGAAAAGAGTGAGAAAGACAAAACTGAAAAGAGAGAAAGGGAAGGAAGGCAGGAAGGAAGAACATAGAAAAGAAAGGAAAGAGAAAGAAAGGAGACAAACCATACTTAGTAATTTTATTCATTTAAAATGAATATTTTTACTTGATTGAGTGGAGACAGAGAGAGAGAGACAAAGAGAGACTTACAAACCTGTAGGAGGGTGCTACATGTATTCATTTGCAAATTTCACTCACAGGCTAGCTGTTGGAGAACTTACAAAGTCCTCCGTTTTATAGAACATCTGAGTAACATTGCATACATCATCCACGAGCCAGGGCTGTACAGCTTTCCTGGGGGATGTCATGCACGGTGACTACTATGGCTGTGCAAGTGTGGAGACTAACTGATGCTCCCACCCGCCCTGAGCAGAGGACGCTGCTCCCCAGGGCTGGGGGAGATGGGCTCTGCTGGGGCTCCAGGGCCAGCGGCCGTCCCGCTGCCGGCTCCTGCGGCTGCTGGTCAACCTGGTCAGCACCTACTTGGGTTTTCCCCAGAAAAGAGCTCCGAACAACAGCAAAGAAAATCTGGCTGAATCAAAAACCACCGAGCCAGATCCTGCCTGTCCCACAGACTCAGATTTAGCGCCAGCAGAGCCATGTTTTTTCTCAGGATTTAGGTGCCCGACTGTCCTGGCTCGTGCTGTCAGTGTTCAGTGGCCGACCCTGCCTTGGCATAATCTTCCAGCTGGGCCAGATTTATGTCTGGTCTTGTAGGGAGATGACTCCTAGAATAAATGTGATGGGCTCATTTAAGCTTATACAGGTTATTTGCTGGCACCCCAAGCCCCAGCGTTTGGTGCAGTGCTGTCACCTTTGAACCACAGGTGAAGACCTGTGAGAGAGGCTGCGAAATACCAGCAGCCTGGAGAAGTCTGTGCTGCTGACTGACCATGGTTCTGTGAGAGCTACCAAGCCTTAGTTTCCTGCAAGTCCTCGCTCGGTTCTATATACAGTGACTTTTTTTGTCCCAAGTTGTAGAATTACACGCTTCGCTTTTTGTCTCTTGTGGTATTTAGGACAAAACCATTTTTTAAAAAAGTTTTTGCAGAAAATGTCAACAATGGAGTACTGTGTTTGTTTCAAAGTGTTTGAAACGGACATGTTTTTGTTAGAAATATACGTATTTATTTCTGAAAGCAGTGTTGAGTGGTTACCTATACGTTATGCATCAGAAGCACAGTTTTCCTATAAAATACACATTTAATAGCATTTTGATCACTTTGAAAAAAAGGAAAAAGGCACATTTTTTCCCCAGTAATAGCTTTTTTTAAAGCCTTTTTTTTTTTTCCATGGGGAAAAATGTTAGGTTAAAATATGAGGATCGGTTTTAACTTCTCACTAAGCAGTCACAACATGCAAATTTTGACCCATCTTGGGGTTTAAAGACTCTCTCTCACTCGCTTTTCTCTATTTGCATTTAATGCTATAGACCTAAGTGCATTCCTCTGCTTGTCCTCACTCTGCAGCCCCTGTGAGACAAGACTGAATTCACAGTCCTTGGACAGTGGTGTCTCTTCTACATCACAGAACATTTCTGCTCAGCTGCCTGCTTCATTTCCGTGAAGGTGGCTTGTGCCTTTTCTTTGATTGCATCCATGTCCATATTCTGGATGTTCTGCAGCTGTCCCAGGATAGAGTCCTTGTCCTCTTCCTCCACCTGATCTTCTGCCACCATCTTCTGAAGGTCTTCTGGCAAACCCACATCATCTCCGGCCATCTGTATTTGATTCTCATCCAATTCACTCTGATACAAAAAACAGAAAATAGAGAGAGTATGTGAGAGTATTTCTGTTATCCCAGGATCTACCTACCGATTTCTTTTTTGTTCAGTTTGGGGTTTTTTTGTTTGCTTGGTTGGTTCAGGGAAAGCCAAAACATACAGACAGATTTGTCAGTCAAAGTTTTTAGTTTTCCGATGCAACTTGTGAATCCAGGAGCTCAGTGAGCCCCCATGCAAGTGCTACGGTTTTTCAGGCAGTGTCAATTGTATTTCTTTGAAGCATTTCAGTAGGGTCAAAACTGAAGCCCTCAGTGTCAGTTGCCACTTCAGAAGTCTTTGATGTGTGTGTTAAGATGCTGCAACTGCAGGAACTCCACTACAAGTTATTTGTGTCCACCAAAGCACGCTGCAACACTCTGCCTGGGCTGCCCTCTGGGGTGCAATGCGGTCAGTGAAGCAGTAGCTTTAGAAAAACTGCTCATGTGTTGGTAGGTGTTTTTAGGTATCAGCACTAAATTGAAGCCTTCCTGCAGAAAGATGTATTAAAGTTAGGAAAGAATTACTGGGAAAAAAGGTCCACATCTTCCCCAAAGCACCTCTAAACTATAGCTAGGTCTTTGGTTGACATCTCCGAGTTGTGATGGAGAGCAGGGTCTGCCTGGCACATAATCAGAGCAGTGTTGCTGTGCGGGTAAGTGGGGTAATAGGAGGACTTAGACAACAAAAGAGAGGATGGAGGTTGGATGTGAGTCTGAGAAAGGGAAAGGAGATGGGAGAGGGAACTGGTTAAGCAATTAAAAGGTCTGAAATGCAGTCAATGCTGCGCACATTTGCTTCCTGCTGCCCACTGAAACGCTCTGTCAGTGGGGCTATGTCAATTTTTCAAACAATGGCGATTTTGTTCACATTTTTATGGTGGATTCTGGTGGATCCAGAGCTCAGAAGAACGGGGCATTTTGACACAGTTCACACATCAAAGATAAGCATTAATGCCTCATTACATCTCCAAAATGAAGCATGACAGCAGCAAAGGCCTGATATGAATAAGCAGCAATGCTGTCAGCAGGAGGTGTTTTTGAGAGTGAGAGGGGTCTTGGGTTAGCATGAATGAATGAATGCAAGAATGAATGGAAGGACATATATGAGCAATGTCTGTATAGTTTCAGGCCTTAGCAAGGACAAGCAGACTGGGATGCTTGACTGCATAGCTACTATTTACTGTTACATATATTGGCACGGCTTAATGTTTGCAATGACCGCACTTCCCTTTAATCTGATTTCTCCCCATTATCTCATACAAAAATATGGAGAGGTGTATCGTGGTTGTTACTACTACATGACTAAAAGCATATTTAGTCACTACATGACTAAAATTCCCCTTTGGGTAAGGGTTGCTGCTATCAGAATTGTGGGAGCTAGAAACAATATCCTGCTAGGCAGTATTCTTTATCGATTGTGTAGCAGGAAAAAATGTGTAGCACTTTTATTCAGCAAGTGCTGGCTATCAGAGGGGTTAGCCTTTTCGAAATTCTCCCAAGTAGCAGTATAGGATGATAAAAAAAGATACCGGGTTAATTAAAAGTCCCACATAGCAGACAATCACACATGTTCTTTTCTTTAGAACTATTTATAGTTTAAGACATCATCACTGCATGCTACCGTATATCATGTGGAGAGATGCCCGTGCAGCGCACACAAAGGCTGCTTTGGTGATGTGAGCAGTTGTTTGGCACGTTTGTGCACCAAAGCCCCCGGTCCTCCTGAAGTCTGAGATGTGATGCACAACAGAGTTTGAGGTTTCAGAGTGTTGTCTGACCGAAAAAGAACAGATTCAGAGGTAGTCTAAAGCAGGACAAGTATGCCCAAGTCACCTGCCTGTACCCACTTAGAGTTTAGCCTCTCCTCGAACAGACTGGTGTGAGCTTCAGCAAGGTAGGGCTGCTCAACAATAAGCCAAGAAGCACGTAAGATGTGTGTGGCCTCTTTCTTCTAAAATTTGATTCTGTTACGTTGATTTCAAATGGCAATGTAGGATTCTGAATGAAGTTTCTGGGTTTATCCGTAGGTTTGTTTTTTATTGAAGTCTGGTGCAAGTAAGTTAAAGCTTGTTTTCCCACAGGGAGGGACCAGATTTTCCCACAGGATGTTCTTAAGTTCAGGCTAATGCTGCAAGTGTCCAAATACAGAGAGCCTGCAGCTCTAAGCACTCCCTTCTGAAGGTCAGGATCGAAAATGTGGTGCTGGAAATGCATCATCTATGTTGGTTTCAGACAGCAGCTTGCAACCAGAAAGCGAGCAGGGCATGCAGATCCCTCCTGCCCTGGCATGCGCACAGCTGGGCACTGTTCCTCACCCAAGGTGAGGCATGCGTCTGACAGGGACAGAGGCACTGCGCTGCGTCAGAGTATGCTCGATTTGGACTGCAGAGAGCACCCAAAGCGGGCAGACCTCGTGGGCAGGAGAGCTGGGGCCAGGAGCCCTAACAGAGAACCCCTCTGGGCTCTGGCAAACCTGCACTGGACTGGGTGGCCTCTCTCCTGATAACTTTAACCTCCATCATCTCCAGGACTCTGCAAGTGTTCAGCCACCCTTTTAGGATCTCTGAGACCACAGAAGCAACATCTATTCTAGTAAATTAAATATGCCTGGCACTGGTGTCTTGCCCCAAGGCCAGCTGGCCTGGAACAACCCACTGCAATGCTATTGAACTCTCTGGCCTTACCAAACAGGGTGGTCCCATCTAACTGCTTATTGGGAATGCCTGCCCAAACTCCCAAACTGGCCCTGGGAACTGCTTGGGAGAGTGCCCAGGCCAAAACTGGGTCAGGTGCTATCCTGACAACTCAACAGCATTGGCAATAGAGTCCTGGTAATATTCTTTGACCCTGATTATGCATCTGATCCACTCAGATCCACTTTGTTACAGATGCACTAGAATACAGAGTTCTTGATATGTACATGGTACACAGGTATAAGCAGAAAACAGACAGTCTAAACATCTGTTTGTGTGAAGTATGATTGTAAAAAAAAAAAAAAAAAGAGGTCAAAGCTCACAGTCTACTCCACAGGGGAGCCAAACTGTTTTCCAGCATCACTGTGTGATGCAGTCTTTTCCTTGTGTCTAATTTATCCTGTCATGAAGGGCACGTCTACCCATGCACAGAGAGCCTTGAGTAGGTGAATTCAGACCCGATCCTGTGACTCATCACCTATAATGCACCAGTTACATACAACGTCAGAGTTCGTTTTGCCTTGACCTACAAATGGGATTTTTGGAAAGCGATGCGGCAGCCCTGTACTAATCTACACCACCCAAGGGCTGCGGGTCCCTGTCGAGTAGGTGCAAGGGGCCACAGGCTGGAACCACCAGCCTTCTCCCCCACAAACCTTGTCTTGTGCCATCCCACCAGAGCTCAGACCCTGTGCCCAGCCCCAGCTCTCCTCAGCGTGGACCTCCTTGGGGAGCAGCCCAGATGCCGCTGCCTCCCGGGATCAGCGCCACGACTCCATTTTCCCACAGTGGATCCACAGCTGTTTCATTCTGGCCTATTAAGAAAATGTTTAGATCAGCAAAAGAATCCTTCAAGCTTACTTGTTTTGAGATGCTTATCTAAAGCCTGTATGCACGGAAGAGCTTCTCCTGAGACCAGTTTCTCTTTCTGCCTGGTTGATACGCATCCCCCGCAGCACAGCTACAGCTTATGTAATGGCTGCATACAAGTAAAAAATCCTTTAATTCTGCAATGATGCTATTCATTAAATCAAGTCTTAACAATATTCCCATCACAGCGCACTAGAGGAAGAGCCTTTTGAGATTACATGACTATGTGTCCCTTTCATGGTGAGAAGCTTTGCTTTTTAATGTCTTTAGCAGCACTTGCTATTGAAACGACACCTGATTGCGTCTGAATACTCTTTATCAGTGAACAAAAAACATCCTGCTGTTCAGTAATTGAGAATCTTGTAGAGCGGTGCCCGCAGAAGTGCCTTGTCTAGGGGAAGGGATCCATCTGCTAATAGAAGATGACATAGTCCCTTCCTGAGGCGCTAAAAATTCATCTGTCACCAGGACTTGGACAGAAGAAGGGCACTGACGTGACAATACTCTTGAGCGAGAGCAGTGGCATCTATATCAAGACAATGACAGGGGTTGGATGAAAGAACTGCCTATCATAATGGAAGATCAGGTTTGTGACCATCTGATGAACCTGAAAACGTGCCTGGGGATGCCTCGACAGGCTGGAGAGGTGGGTCCAGGCCAACCTCATGAAGTTCAACAAGACCAAGTGCAGGGTCCTGCATCTGGGTCAGGGCAATCCCAGGCACCGCTATAGACTGGGCAGTGACTGGCTTGAGAGCAGCCCTGAAGAAAAGGACTTGGGGGTGCTGGTGGACGAGAAGCTCAACATGAGCCACCAGTGTGCACTTGCAGCCCAGTATCCTGAGCTGCATCAAGAGAAGCGTTGCGAGCAGATCAAGGGAGGTGATTCTCC
>NW_009710274.1:4918-5129 GCF_000703405.1 Apaloderma vittatum | reverse complement strand
CACGCAGCTGCTGAGAAGGTAAAGCCAAGCCTGCGAGGAGCTGGGGGGCCACTGACTCTGTGCCAGGCACTGGAGATATTTGAACACCTTCAGTCTCTCTGGAGGAGGGGGAAGATTTTTAGCCAGGCACGGTGAGCCACGGCCACGGGCTGCCGGCCCCTCGGTGACGGTGGCAGCCAGCACTGGTCATGGAGCCGCCGGCCGGGGGGAG
>NW_009710274.1:4590-4810 GCF_000703405.1 Apaloderma vittatum | reverse complement strand
CTTCCTTGGCACATTTCTGCCTGGCTGGGGTCTCTGCCAAAAGAATCAGCCTCATCGCTCCCGGCAGCCGCAGTCCGAAACCTCCCGTCCCCTCGGCAGGCGAGGGAGCGAGCAGGGCAGGATGAGAGGACCCGCATGTCCTCGGTCACATCACTTAGCCTCGAGAGGGTCCCCACGCTGGTGTCATCCCCCCGTTCCCGCGCTAAATCCACTCGTCCTC
>NW_009710274.1:4295-4497 GCF_000703405.1 Apaloderma vittatum | reverse complement strand
CCTGCCACTGCGAATCAAAGGAGCTGCCACGCACGCCGCAGCCCTTTCTTCTCATATCACTCACACCACTTCCATGCTACATTGTGACAATGGGGTATAATTAAGGTGTCAGCATATCATTTAGCCTTTTCAATATAAAACCAGGAGACAGGCTGGGAAATCTGTAGTCTTCTTTAATGAGGAATGCAGGGGGGGCAAAAAT
>NW_009710274.1:3844-4172 GCF_000703405.1 Apaloderma vittatum | reverse complement strand
AGTCATTACACGGGGTGAGCCCGGCTGTGTCCCGTGCCGAAAGTGGGGCTCTCCGGTTCCTCCGCGCCGTCTGGTGGGCACCGCGCTGCAGCCCGGGGGTCCGGCTACAATTCAGAGTTCAGCGCCATCAATAATCCCCCGATGGCGACAGAAAGTGCTTTCCCGACGAATAAATCCTTGCCTCCTCAAAAGGAAGCTACAAATCAAGGCGTGAGTCGCCCGTTCCCAATGATGGGAACGCATCTCACCGTGGTGGGAAGCGTTAGCCGGGCACAGGGGGGACGCAAGGCTGTGCCCCCACACTCGCAAGCATCAGTCTCTCCCGGGC
>NW_009710274.1:3573-3805 GCF_000703405.1 Apaloderma vittatum | reverse complement strand
CGAGCCGGTGGCCAGGCTGGCCATCGCCCGGTGCCAGCCCTCGGAGCTGCATGTTGGAGGACACGGTGGCAAATTCCTCCTCCTGCTGCTATGTGGAGCTGGGGGCCATCAAGGGATTATTTTATTATTTTTATTTTGATTTATCGATTAATGTATTTTATTTGATAACCCTCTCAAATTTTCTACGGCATCCCCATGCAGCCGGCCGCGGACCGCCTCGCGAGGGGACCAA
>NW_009710274.1:2159-3503 GCF_000703405.1 Apaloderma vittatum | reverse complement strand
ACTTTGGACAAGATGGATGTGCGGCCCCACCGAGACAGACGTGTTCCAGCCGAGATCCCGGGAAGAGGTTTCCTTAGCAACAATAATGAAGTGAGAGGGAGAGAAAAGCTCTTCTGGCTCCTCTCCTTCCTCCGGGACTCCCGAGCGGGTTTGGGTACCTGCGGGAGTGGAAGTGTCCGGGCTGTGCCAGTGCCGGCAGCGGCATCTGGCAGCCAAACCACGTGCAAGAGCCGTCATTGCCCACATGGTCCTGGCACCCCCTCAGCATCCCTCGGAGCATCTCTCACCTCCTAAATCTCTGAGCAATCTCTGACGGAGATGGGATGGGGCTGAGGAAGGAGTCACGAGTTGCAAAAGCAGCTCCTGCAGCTGGGAACCTCAAAATGTGGTGGGCGACCCCATTCCTCAGCAATGGGAGGTGGCACAACCTGCCCGGCAGCTCCTGGCGGGGTGCTCGGGGACGGGGCACTCAGAGAAGCATCCCCAGACTCAGAGGGTCTCCACTCCATGGGACAAGGGGATGTGATGTTCGAGGTTGGGGGAGTTCCCAGGGAGGATGGCAGTGGGACGGGTGCTCCTCCCAACAGCCCCCGCCAGCAGCATGCCGCGCCGCCTCTAATTGCTAATCTGAGTTTTTTAATTAGCTCCTTGGAATTGCATTTCTCCCCTTTACACCTCTGCCTTAATGGAATCGCAGGTGAGCCGCCCTCCGACGGGATGAATCAGTGGTGCCAGGGCTGTGGCTCCTTGCAAATCCCCTCCACGGGGCTGGGGGGGCTAATGGGGCTCAGCCAGCACCCCAATATTTAGTGTTGCAGGGGAAGTCAATCAAATCTTCATTAGCCCCCCTTCCCTGCAGCACCCTCCTGGCTTTTGAGGGAAAACCCAACCCATCAGGGCTCTTGTTCAGTTTGGCATCACCAGGACAGTCTCTGTACCCCCGGAAAGCTCTGCTGGAGCGAGGGGCAGGGGGTGATCCTGCAGGGACCCTGCCCCAGGTCCTGCGGGACCCCCTGGACACCCCCAGGAGCTTTCCTGGCACAGGCAGTTTTCCAGGCCCATTGCGGAGCAGATTTGGCGATGTCCCCTCCTCGCTGGCCCTGCCGGCTCGCCGGGCGATGGCACTGTGCCTCGAATCACAATTACAGTAAATAAATCCTATTAGAAGGACTTTTACTACCGCATGTGCCTCATTACAATATGCCCAAACCCCCGGCTCCTGGGATCGACTTCGTAATGAGGCCGGGATGGATGGATGCTGGAAAATTAATGCTTATACAAGTTAATTTGTTTTTATTAGCATGTGTCAGCTGGCAGAGGGGGCGGCAGGGTGGAGGGGGGGAG
>NW_009710274.1:1329-1825 GCF_000703405.1 Apaloderma vittatum | reverse complement strand
TACCTGCAGGGACAGCCGAGCCCTCCTCCAGCTTGGAAAATATAGATCGCACCGTTAATAATACATACATTTATTAAAATTAAACCACTGGCAGATATTACATCCAGCAGCACTAAATTATTTATCCCCAACCTTTGTTTTTAATTAAAAAGCCCCTTTCAATAATTCCATTAAAGCAGCAGCTTATGTTTTCTTTCTCTTCCCCCCTTTCAAGCGCGCGATCCGGCAGCATTTGGGTTGCGCTGATGAAACGTCTTTGAAGTTTCATGAATTGCTGATGTAATTGAATAAAAATAATATTAAGGGGGGGAGGGAGAGAGAGAGAGACTTTTCTCTAAACCTAAATCCTAATGAAATCACCTTACGGCGCCGAGCGGAGTGACAGCGAGATGCTGGATTTGTGCATATTCCCGTAATCCTAAACCCATTAGCCAGGAGCCTCCATGCAAACCACATGTTGCGGATTACGGATGGGGGGAAAAAGAAAAGGCTCCGA
>NW_009710274.1:659-1310 GCF_000703405.1 Apaloderma vittatum | reverse complement strand
GCTGTGGGGAGGGGTCGGCTGGGCTCCCCCTCTCCGAAGTGTGAAGCTTCCACCTCCACAGCCTCATGTTCTTTAATCGTAACTGCCCTTAATGTACCGCACCCGCCGCTGTTAACCAAATGATGATTGCGGTATTGATCTCGACAAAGAAGCAAATAAAAAAAATTAAGGCTGCATCTTGGTGTGGAGGCAAAGGGCAGCCCAGCCCCATGGCGGCACCGGGACCCCCGTCCCAAGGCAATGCTGGGGCAGCAGAGCAGAGCCCCGGCGCCGCGCCGCGTCCCGCACATCCCCGTGACGGGAAGGGGACCACGCTCGTCAGGACTGGGAGGACAAACTCATCTTTCCTTTCTCCTCTCTCTCCTAATTTCTTTCTTCCCAATTTAAACTCTTCCCCAGGATAATGCAATAAAGACATGAAGCACCTAATTTTCATTGGGGGACAACAGACGCAATGGTATATTTACCCAGTCATACCATTATGAAATCCTACAATTAAGGCTTCAATCAGATAAATGCAATTACATAATACGATCTTATACGATATAATTAAAAACATCTGCAATCAAACTGAAGCCGATGGTACAGTAATCCTTAATCAGAAATTACCCACCAGCAGCTCCAGTGGAGAGCCGCCAACCCAAAATTCAC
>NW_009710274.1:365-595 GCF_000703405.1 Apaloderma vittatum | reverse complement strand
TGGGGCGGCGGCGCCAGGACCGTCGGGCCCAGCCTGTCCCACCCTGGCTTTGCCGCGCCCCAAAATCCATGCCCGGCTCCCTTTTAATCCCATGAGCCCAAAGCCATGAGGGCTTGATGTCCCTTGCTCCCCAGCACAGAGCCAGATCAAAATCCCACCAGTGCTGGCGTGGGGACACCAGGACACTGGCTCGGCACAGAGAAGTGCACGCAGGGGGTGACCCATGGGTA
>NW_009710274.1:0-205 GCF_000703405.1 Apaloderma vittatum | reverse complement strand
GGTGTCGGGGGCTGCATTGCCGGCCCCGACTGTGTCCCTGCGTGCCGCCGGCTGGCACCAAATGAAGACAAATGGGCTGGGTGACACATTCGCATCCATTCACGGGAGCACCGCGCCAGAGAGATGCGCCGGCGCTGGCAGGAGCAGCGGCAGCTCCCGGCCTGGTGCGTAGAGCATGGCAGCCCCGGTCCCGGCACCCCCTCCA
>NW_009710273.1:916-1158 GCF_000703405.1 Apaloderma vittatum | reverse complement strand
GGGAGGCGCGGAACCTGATCCCGATGGACCCCAACGGCCTCTCGGACCCGTACGTGAAGCTGAAGCTGATCCCGGACCCCAAGAACGTCTCCAAGCAGAAGACGCGCACGGTCAAGGCCACCCTCAACCCCGTCTGGAACGAGGCCTTCCTCTTGTGAGCGCGCGTGCGAGACCTCGGGCGAGCCCTAGTGCACCTCCTCGCGCGGGCAGAGCCCTCGTGGGGAGCCTCGTGTGAGCTCTCG
>NW_009710273.1:617-819 GCF_000703405.1 Apaloderma vittatum | reverse complement strand
AAACCCCTCGTGGGGAGCCTCATGTGAGCTCTCGGGTGGATCCGCGCGGGAACCCTCCTGAAGGCCCTCGTGCGAGCCCTCGTGCACATCCTCGTGCAAGCGCTCATGCACATCCTCGTACACATCCTCGTGCGAGCCCTCGTGAAAATCCCTTTGGGAAGCCTCATGTCAACTCTCATGTGAATCCTTGTGTGAACCCTCC
>NW_009710273.1:0-563 GCF_000703405.1 Apaloderma vittatum | reverse complement strand
ACCCCTTGTGAGGAGCCTCGTGTGAGCTCTCGGATGAAGCCACACGTGAACCCTCCCGAGAGACCTCGTGCACATCCTCGTGCAAACCCTCGTGCAAGCCCTCATGCAAATCCCTTTTGGAAGCTTCATGTCAACTCTCGTGTGAATCCTTGTGTGAACCCTCCCAGGAAACCTGGTGTGAACCCTCGTGCACATCCTCGTGCAAACCCTTGTGCCCTGCGAAAACCCCTGTGTCACCTCTCGTGTGAACCCTTGTGTGATCCCTCCTGTGAGCCCTCGTGCACCTCCTCGTGCAAATCCCCGTGTGAGCCCCTGTGCAATCCCCCTGGCGAATCCTCGTGCACGCTCCCTTGTGAAGCTTCACGCGAATCCTTGCGCGAGCCCTCTTCTGAGAGCCCTCCTCGTGCAAATCCTCGTGCAAATCCCTTTGTGAATCCTTGCATGAACCCTCATGAGAACCCCCGCGTGAACCCTCGTGCAAAGGGGGGCTCACCAGGGTTGCGCAAAGGGGGAGGGGGAGGTTCACCAGCCTTGTGCAAAGAGGAGAGTTCGCCAGGCTGGTG
>NW_009710272.1:815-2824 GCF_000703405.1 Apaloderma vittatum | reverse complement strand
GCCACCGGCAAGACACGTCCCCAGCAGCTCCTCCGGGCGCTGGCACGGGCTCGCTGGGCAGCTGGGGCTGACCCTGCCTCAGTTTCCCAAAATAGGGCTCGCACATGACCGCTGCCCGAGGAGGGCGAGGATTCGTTACAGGGATGTGTGATAGCTCCAGGTCTCAGATGAGGACTCAGTAGCTCCTTCTCCGTCCCCACCTCTTCCTCTTGGGATTTGTTTGTTTTCATTCCTCCCTCTTTTTTTTTTCCCAGCAGGGCTTGTTTTCGCCTGCGCCTCCGCATGGGGCCTCTTCTCCGTGTCCGTGACCAATTCCCCCTTTTCTTTCACTTTTTCTATGCGAAGGAGCCTGGGGGGCACGCAGGGACTTTTCCCCAAATATTCTTTGGGATAAGCTTCTTCCTTTCTCCTGCAAAACTGCTGGGAGAGAGATACCGAGACCGAGTTGCACAAACACGCCGCCGTGCAGAAATGCAACCTGTCACCCACTAAACCCAGCTTTGCTGCAATTCCTCTTGTTGACCCGCCGTCCCCCGTCCACGTCATTAATCTCGGTGCCTGGGCAGTGTTGTGCAGGGACGTGCTGGGCTCCATCTAGGGACCTCCTGGCCGCTTCCCAGCACGACTGTCTCCTCCCAACTTCCTCACCCTCCCTGTACTGCACCCGTGGCTTCACCCTACAGAAAACCATCCCTTTTGGAAAAAAATCCACAAACATATTCAATATCTATTTTCATTTGTTGCTCCTTCCCGGTAAAGGTCAGGTAATACCCACCCGTGGGTGCAGCGTGGTGGAGCACGAGGGTCGTCTTGCAGCAGGTTTTGTTGTGCTGTGATGCTTGCCTGGCTCTCCTTTGCATCACCGCTTCTCAGGTGTCTTCCTCATTAAATATCTGAATATTGGATGGTTTTCCAGCGCAGGTATCTCTTGTGCATTCTTCCAGGCTGAATCAGGCGCCGTTTCCTTTCCCTGTTTCGAAAGGCTTTGTAAATCCTGCCCGGTCTGCTCTGTTGTCATGATGGATTATGTCAGCCCGCGGGTTGGCAGCCAACACATTTTAAATACCTCGTGCTCCTCAGCCAGTCTGATTTTCAGCATATCACCCGTCTCAAAAGTACCATGATAAAAAAAAAAAAAGCGCGTTCCCACTCTTTGCTTGCCATGAAGGAGTTCAAAACGAAAGCGATGGGTTCCATCGCTTTCAAAATTTGTTTCTAGGCATTTATATGTAACAAAACCCTCCTTCAGCCCGAGGCTGGCTCTGGCTGTTCGGTGCACAGAGCCCCTTTCACACCGAGCGGGCCCTCAGAGACGTCCTCAAGGTCTCTGCAAGCTCCGTCGAGCGTGGTGCCCAGTCTGACGTCTCCCGTTTTCGGTAATTAATGAGCAGGAGCTGAAAGCTCGGGAGCGGCTTCCAGGCTTTATTCCAGCAAGAAACTGTTGGGGGACACTGAAGACCTCAGGTTCCCTCCTGAGGATGGCAAAGGGCTGTCCAGGGGGAGCACCCTGGACTGGCACCCTCCGTCCCACCCGAGGCTGGGAGCGGGCTCTTGCTGCGGGAGGAGGAGGATGGTGATGGAGCCTGACAGCGAGGGTGAAGGAGAGATGCTGGGGAGCAGCAGCTCCCCGCCGGGCGTGTTGGGAGCTGCCAGGGCAGAGCCTGCCGCAGGCAGGGAAAAACGTCTGTGCCGGGTGTTGCGGTGGGGATGGGAGGGTCTCCGGCACCGGATGGCAAGTGCCTGGGCACCCTGGGGTGAGTGGGAGTTTTTCTTCCATCGCTCACCTGATGCCCCCGGTTTCAGGGTGCTGGGAACCAGCACTGGGGGAAGGACTGTTTTCCCTGTTCTCGCTCTCTACCTGGGTTGCCTCGGGCCAGGGCTCAGGCCGGGTTGTTGCTGGGTTCCTCCGGGTTTTGCCTCTGTGAGTCTGACCTGCTGGGAAAACATCAGCGTGAAAATGGGTTGCGGCTGGAAGCATCCCTGTAGGTCCAATAGCATCGGGGGGGCTG
>NW_009710272.1:224-768 GCF_000703405.1 Apaloderma vittatum | reverse complement strand
TCTGTCACTGCCACCAGCCTTTGCTCCATGTCCTGTGTGCGAGCGTCGGCCTCTCCTGCTCTCGTCCGATGCTGGCTCGTCTTCGGAGCGGTGCAGATTTCCTCCAGCTGCAGTAACCTTCCTTCTGGCTGCCTGTGCTCGCTGTCCCTGGCTGGTGACAGGTTGGTTCTCTGGGGCAAACCCCCCTGCTAGACCGGGGAGAGGACGAGCACGGTGGGACTTGCAACGAGTTGCTTCTCAGGGTGACTCTGGAAAAGATTAGCCAGGGAGAGATAAGCTTGCAATGCCTTAATATCATTAGTAAGCAGTAACCAGCATTATTATTAGCTCAGACAATAGCACGGGTGCGGAGTGGGGAGGAGTAATCTGGTTAGAGCCCAGGAACCACCCAAAGGTAGTGAGACAGGGCAAAAAAAAAAAAAAAAATTAGGAAAACCCCCCCATTTTGGACACCCTCAGGATCTGACGCTAGTGATGCCTCGATGCAGCTTTTCTGTGTGGGACTTGGTGACGTGCCTTCGTCCCGGCGTGCTCCCTGCGATGC
>NW_009710272.1:0-213 GCF_000703405.1 Apaloderma vittatum | reverse complement strand
CCCGGGTCCACTCGCCCCCCCGGCCGGGACGGCGGGGCTTCTGCGGCAGCAAGTCTGCAGGAGGATTATATTTAGAAGAAAAGGAAGAGAGGTGGTGATAAGGAGGCCCCCGTTATCTCCCCGCGTGCCAAGCGGGGCTGCAGCTGGGTCCTGGCTCCAGCACTTCGGACCCGGGAAAGGATTTGGGAAGAACCTACAGGCAGGCAGGCGGGA
>NW_009710271.1:55066-64496 GCF_000703405.1 Apaloderma vittatum | reverse complement strand
TCCTTTGAACACAACATCTGCTTATAAATACGCTTTTACAAGATCAAAATTGTAACCTCCAAGATGAAAAGTAGGGATGAAGGAAGAGATGGCAGATATATAGTCAGTTTTAGGGACAGGTGAATGCTATATTTAATCCAAGCCAAATTCACACCTTTTTTTACTAAACCTGGTGGTTCTGCTCCAATTCTCCTTATTATTCCTGGCTGGAAGATCCTAGGTGGGTTGGCACTACACTGGCTGTCCTTTATGATTCTAATTTCTTCAGAAAGAAAAGTTCCAGAAAAAGGCCAAATGGAATGCTGCAAGGTAGGAGCAATACCTTTCCACTACATGCCTTTCCACTGCTAACACTGATGGAAAACTCCTGTGAAATACCTTTTTACTGTCATTTCAAAGGAATCTTTCATAAACATGAAGCTCACTCAATGAGCAAATTCAGTCTGCAATTTCTCTGAGTAATAGTGATTTCTGTATTGGTGTTATCTGTCCATAATCAAGACTATGAATAAGCAGTTTTCTTACTCTTTACTATTCCATCAGGACAAGCCAAGACTTAGGGAGAACAGGCAAAGACAGTTTTCAGTAAAAGTCCAGCTCCTTTACCTTGTGTCAAAGTTTAAGGCTCAAACTAGCCACTAAACTTTGACAGACACTCTCTGTGATCCTCCTAGCAGACAATAACATGGGAACCAGGAAGAAAAACTTTGAGGTTGGGAAAAAAAAAGAAAAAAGAAAAAAATAACTTGAACCCATTTAGCAAAATATAAAATAACCCTAACGATAACAGTGAAGATGGTGAGCTGTATACAAATATATGCAAGTATGTAAATACATTCAAAGATACAAGAGAATATGCCAATACAGAAACCATGCTTTTCAGATGCAGCTCGGCTCCAAGGAGAGGAATTCCCAGACTGGACTCAGCAGCAGACAGGAGCTCCTGAGCTCAGAGTCCCAAAGACAGATCAAAAAAAAAAAAAAGAAACAAAAAAGAAAAGGAAGCCTTGGGACTCACCCAGGAGGTAGAGGGAAGACAATGTGAATGGTGCTCCTCTGCAGTGTGAAAACAGGAGGCAGCAGCAAAGGGAGAGATGAGGAACAGCCGATGACAACCCCACCAGCACAGCAGCACTAACCAAAAGCCTAAGGGCTCTCCCTAGGGGCCCTTTTATACTGAGCGCCATGGGAAGGGCCCCTGTGATTGGTCCATTTGGGTCACCTGACCCATCCTCTCCTCCCCATTGGCACAGCTGTCCCCCCCATTGTGATTGCCCCTGTGCCAGGAGCCCCAGAGACCTTCTATCCTGGGGCTCTCAATCCTGAACACCCCGATATTTCCTGTCTTACTCGACTAATCCAGTAATGTAAAGGTGTTTTGAGAATTTCTACTCCATGATACTTCCATACTTATATAATTTTGAAGGAGAACATTAAAAATGCAGGGTTTTACTTTTAATCAAGTAATTCATTTCTCCTAAGTTTCACAGTAACGATATTTGTAGTAGTTCCTTGTTGAAGTCAGCATCATGACCAATTCGGGCACCAGAGCAGCTCACAAAAAAAAACGCAAAAGAAATGCCGAACTCATCTAAGAACAAAAAAGATTTCTAAAAAAATTTCTCTCCTTTCTACTGACTTTGTGGAAAACATACTCTTCTGAATACAGATTTTGATGAGAAATCCCCAGGCAGTTCCAATATACACAGTTTGGGCACGGGTGTCCACTTTTTATCAGTATTTACTCATTGTCAACCTCTTCACAGAGAAAAGCCATTTTTGGTTTTGAGCCACTGAGCAACGACAACCATATGATAGATATGTCTTTGGGCACGCTGGAGCAGAGGTGAATTGCAGACGTGATTTATATGGACATGTCTGCAATAGTTTAGCATTTTCCAGTAAAATAAGGGACTTGCATGAAGAATGCACGCCTCACTCCTGACCGTGCCCTAGCACACAGCAGTTCACAGGGTGCTTGGCTGACGTGTAGCTCACCTGCCCTGGCAGAGGTGTCCATCGGAGAAGGGCACTGATACTGCTTGCTGAAAATTTAATAAGGGCACATTGCGCCCAACTAAAGTTCAGACGGCCTGAAGCAACAGGGTGGCAAAAGAGTGAAGAGAGCAAAACAACAGGTTCACCTTCCTGCACCCCCAGAGCTGTGGGTGCATCAGGTCAGGTCAGGGATCACACCCAGTTTTGATCCACATCAAGGGGCAGCATAGTTATAAGGAACTGATTTAATCCCTCTAATAGGTTCGCTTGTGCTGTCTCAGAGCCCAAGCGCTCATGATCTGTATACCCTTAAAAATCCTGGGGATAATGAATAGGCTTCTTCACTTTATCTCTGCTTTAGAGTCTGAACTCCCATAGTTCAGCCTACTGGCTAATGAGGAGTGATGCACTAAAAGCCGTCAGAGTTCTCCCACAAGGGAATTAGAAGCTGAAAGATAAACACACCAAATGATCGAACGTACACATCACCCTCTGTCCTCCCAGAGATGTGCAGGATATGCTTTTGTATAATGAATCATTACCCTAAAAATCACAACTAGTCCTCACTTAAATGAAGAGCTTAGTCCTGTAAATTATATATACTACTTCTTATTTTCTAAAGAACCAGAAATACTGTGTTCTAAACACTAGAATACAAAGCAGAAGAAAACACAGGCTTTAATCACCGTGTGATTACTGTTTATCTCCCCAAAGTAGGCATAAGCTGCAACAACGTTCTTCCCATTTAATATCACTCACCTGTACAGTCCTGGAGTAAGAGTAGTGAGATAAAAAGCAGTTGTTTGGGCTAACAATGTAAATGTTGTACTTTGGTAATAAATGCACTTGGTGTTTCTTTAAAGTATATGAACAAAGATGAAATAGAAGTAAGAAGATCCTATAGAAATAGGAGCCAACAGCAGAGAAACTCATGCCTGAACCCCTTATCTTCCCTTTTAGGAAAATCATTGGGGTGGGGGGAGCACTTGCTGGAGACTGCTGGGATTCAGTTACAATCCATTGTGCCAACTTTTCCCCTTGCTGGGAAGCTGCAGAAAGGATTGCAGGAGTCTGTGGACACAGGCAGCCCAAACCAACAGAGAAGGGATTGCCCTGGGAGCACTATCGAGTTCATTCCTTGTTACTGGACTTGGCAGGTATTTTAAGCAAGAGGAGGGTTTAGGCAGTTGTAAATGTATAAATTGAGACCCACAAAAAAATCTTACATAGGAGCGAGGATGTCTTTTCCCTCTGAAGGATGCTGTCCTACGAAGAAAGTGTGTGTATAGGCATGGTAATGCTCTCTGTGCCACCTGTGAATAACAAATGTCTCCTGTGCCTAGAAAGCCACCCTAAAGCACAGCCTCCCAGTAAGGGTATTCCCTCCAGAAAGCAGTAGGAAATAAACTTAGACTGTCATTTTTAGATCGTTTTCTAATGAGTGTGTGAGAGCTTAAAAGGACTGTACAACTGCCTGCTGGCTCAAGCGCAAAATGAAAGGGGTAGCCACGCTCAGTTTTTGAGAAGAGGAACATGGTATATCCCTCTCTTCTCCTTCCCGGGGTGGGGCAAGTATATGGACACTCCCATGTGACCTCCAGAAGCTACCCGAGCCATGAGATTCATCCCTCCAAACTTCACTATAGCCCAGGACTTTTTCATGCAACTCTTAAACCTCCCACGTTGAGTTAGGAGCCTGAACTTTTCACACTTGGAACAAAGTGTCAAAAAGTCACATCTTTGGAGGCCTTCAAGGTATTTGCATTTTTACCATCATGTTATCATTCAGTCCCATCCTGAGGTTTGCTCCTGCATCTGAAGAAAAAAAGCAAAGATCACTGTTCTCAATACTCTCCCCACAGCTGTCCTACCTCTGCCCACCTGCCCCTGAGCTGCCCAGTCCTCTCACCCCGAGCCAGCGCAGATCCTCCCGCCGATCCCCAGCATTGCAGCACTGACTCGATGAGTGTGATGGTTCCGGCAAACACTGTCTCTTTTTTATGAAGGGAAGAGAGCTGAATACCACGTAACAGGCGTATCCATCACTTAATTTTTGGCCAAGTCTGAAATGCTGCTGCCAGCTTCCAGCTGTGCCTTTTTGGCTTGTTTTAACTCCCCATATCCATCCCTACCATTGAAAATTAATTTAATACAAGATGGACTGGGGTCAGGCCTTCAGTGTTCTGTCGTCTTTTGGTACAGACAGTGAAGCTAATTGTTTCAAGTGCTCACTACCCACACTTGACTACACCAGCTTTCTGGGCAGTTTCGTGTTCTCCTCTTATAAGGTTAATGGTGTGGAGACTGTGAGAGTGTTTTTCAATATTTTTGGGCAGGTTCTCCACGGTTTTAATTTCCCATTATTTTTTAGATTAGTGTTTCGGGGAGGGAGAAGGTGGTGGCTATTTTTTCTAACTTCTGTAAGGTCTTGTTTTGGGCTGGGAGAATGGGAAATGGGGAATATTTGTCTGACCTGGAGCTGTTTGTCCTCCCAAAATGAAGGGATACATACCCAACCCAGAGGAACTCCTTGGCTGATACAATGGGAAGCTTCATTTAATCTTCACCAGGAGTAACCACCTTCAAAGGCTCTCCCCGATTAACAGCTGCTTATGGAGACAAGCAAGTCTACAAAAATATCCCTTTTCTCCTGCTGCACTGAAAAACTTCCATTTACTTTTTTTTTGCCTGCTTACTTTTGCTTTCAGTATCCAAAAAGACCAACAAAGGCTGGATAATTTGTGAAAAGCTCTCTTGCTTTGTTGTAAATTGGTTTTAGTTGCCAATATTTTGGCAAGAATCAATCTCAAGCCACAACAGGTTTGAGACTTTTTCATGTTATACATTAGAGCTGTGTCTTTTAAGCCAAAATTTAGAGACAAAGAAGACTGGGAGCCTATCAGCATTAATTCAGAAAGACATGTAAAAGTAGAAATTATGTCCTGTGTAAAATAAACTGGAATTTTGTCATTTGTCATATATTTGTACTCAAGAAATGGTGGGTGGGGAATCCTTACAAAAAAGAAATCAGAAATACTGGGCCTCAATTCTTAGAGATCTTGAAGGAATATAATCAAAATATCAGTAAGATCAATGGAAAGGCTCACAAAGACTCCCAAAGAGCTACAAGTTAGACCTATGAGATTGCTAATCCAATGTGACTATTGAAGGCAGCGATTTCACAACATCAAAATCCAAATCGGAATGAAGAAAAACCTTTCAGAAGTTTCTTCTTAAATAACCTTTGTATCCCTCAAGGAATCTAGCAGTAAACTCCTGAAGGAAAGTGCTTAAGCCAAATTAACAATATTTGAAACTGCTTGGCTGTACTACAAAATATTTTTAATGTCTTTGTTTATGTTTTCAGATTAAATGCTCCTCACAGTTATTTGTGTGGAATTGCTTGTGTATTACTCTGTTACCAAATAATTCACAATATCCTCACTTAAACAAGCAGACACAAAATAATCAAACTTGACAAGTCAAAGAAAACAAGTGCTGGCAGGTATGGAAAACATTGAACAGTGGGTAGGGGTACAACATTTTCTAAACAACATGCCATGAATATCAGACTATAGCACAAGATTGAATAGCAAATTATTCATATTGCACATTAAGCTGGAAATGTGTGTTGTCATACACTAAACATTATTCACAATGACCAGAAGTAGCGAAAAGGACCCAAGTGCAAGCGACAGGGCACCTTCCAGTGAGACAAAACTTTAGAAGGATGTGACTGAGCAACAGGAGTGACTGAATTCTTTCACAGCTCCTGTTTTCTGTTTCTGATATTGCTGGGAAGCCAACCCTCTGGAAGCTACATCTACATTTCAGGACTGGTTGGCAGAGCAAATACTGCTGCACCTCATTTCATATCAAAGGACTATTCTCTAAAATACCAGACAATGATACAGCGACCCAGGACACAAACCTTCAGGACTGCTGTTTGCACTGCACAGACCACTTCTGTCACAGTTTTTGCTCTAATGCAACCTGCAGGAATCTGAGGCGAAAAACAAACTACTTGCAAGTTATATTTTAGCATTTATTTTTAAACCCCTCTCATATAAACGCAATGTCAGACACAACTGCAATAATCTGAAGTGGGTGTCACCTGCTTTAAAACCCTCACGTGCAGGCACGTTGGGTTTACAACCCTAATTTCTCCAGGATCCCCTCCTACCACCGGCACCACCGTTACAGGCTGTCCTCACCCTCGGTGGGTGTAAATCCAGGCAGCTGCAGCCAGAGCAGCTGCAGGGACACACGTTCTCCCCCCGGTCCGGGTGGGTGGGTGAGAGTGGTTTGTGTACAGCTGGAGGGCTTCCCTCTCGGAAATTCTGGGATTAATGACACATTAAGTCCTCTCCAAGAGAGTGGACTGAAAATAACGAAAGAAAGGGGAGACAAAAAAAAAGGAAAAGAAAAAAAACATTGAGGCAGGCAGGCAGGCTGATGGCTTTTCCTGCGAAGTTTAGTAGTTCAAAAGTTAACTTCTAAGCAACTGCAGATGGATGGATAAAAGCTATCTTGGACAACATGCAGCAGCCCTTTCCTTCCCATCAGCATCTCCAACTTGCTGCCTACCTCTGTTGGATTCCCTTGTTGGCCGTTAGCACTGAGTCAGCTCCATTAGGTAAGGATTTTGTACTTTTTAATTATTTGATAGTCATTTGGGGGATAGAGTTCATGTGTATTTTCAACTGAGATGATCTTGTTTACCTCTGAATGTGGGTCAGAGTGATAGAGGGCTATTATTAGAAAGAGGCTCCAAAATAGAATAGAAGTTAAAATAAACAACTTCTAAGGTAATGAAGAAGGTCACAGTGATAACTAAGCACTCTTACAGTGTTTATTGTCCATTAGAGGACTTCCATCTTCCTTTTCTTTTTAATATAGAAATCACAAACCTGTAAAGATACTTACTTTCTACTAGGAAGAAAAAACAGTGATTTAAAGAATATTCATAACATTTTCCCATAAATGGAATATATGAAATGAACCATAAAAGAAGGAAAAGCTTTAAAATAAGAATCTACTCCTCTAAGGAAAGATGTATATGCACTTTATATCAGAACGATATTATAGATTAGTTAATTACACATATAATAACACACTGCTATACAGTCTCTGGCAATAAAAAGTTCATAACTAATTTTTATAGTACTGTACACACTAAGTACAAGGTTCTTTCACTCTAGCACAGAGTTCGAAGACGACATAGATTTTACATGTGTAGTTTATTTATACAGCTTTACTAATGTACTGCAGGAATACATTGAAAATCATGTTAGACATTATTCAACTAGCAAAATCAGAGTTAATAAAAAAAAACCAAACCCAAACCTAAAACCTGAGGAAAGCAGTAGAACCAGAGTGTAGTGCTGGGAATGATTATGGATACAGCTTTGGCAAACTCTGTGGAGGCAGTTTTCCCCTTAATGGAAATATGTTGCAATATTTTACAAAACTTAATTCCAGTAGGGCTCCAACTAGTCTTAAAAATGATTGTCACCCAGCACTCATTAGCTCTATGAAGATAAACCAATTTAAAGCACTCTTCATTTGAATATCAAAGGGTCACCCAGAAAGGTTTGCAGGACTAAACACAAGGCAAATGACCTTATCGCCTTTATCTTCAAACAATGCCTTTATTTCGGAAACCTTTTGAAGGGTTGCCAGTTTTATGGAGTGTAGCAACTACTTATCTGATAGAACAAGCTTTTCATCAAGGGGAACTGACCTTTTAACTCCTAGTAACTAAGTAACTGTATTTTCCACTGTATTTTTGTTACTGAAGGTAATACATACAGACATACTTATTAATCTGAGAACACAAAACAAGAATTAAGAAATAACTTGCTGTCTCTTAGGTGATGTGAAAGGATTTATAAGGCTTGTTTTGGTTGTTTAGGTTTTTTCATATCGTGAATTTGAAGTAAATGAAATTGCTCAAAAAAGTTTACGTTCTGACAGATTGTGTTGTGACATTATAAGGATATTAACAGAGCCATATGCTGTTTACTTTTGTACTCTATCAAACCTACCAATCCCTTAAGAATTTAACTGCTAGTAAGGAATGTTTGACCAAACAGCTTTTTGAAGATGCTTTGTTAAGAAGAAAAAGTCCTTTAAAGACCAAGCAAGAACTTTATCATCTTCTGCAGTCTTATTTTAGGCACGAACCTCACAGCAACTGAGATTATTCTCATTATTTGGGGTTTTTACATCACTTCCTGTGACTGAGAAACCTGAAAGGGTTACCAATAACATCCATAGCTGTTCTCTGGTAGAAGATTAAGTAAAGCATCAGGGAGACAAAAACAACTCAGTGAATCATAGATGTGGGAGGGCTGACACAACACAGAGCTTGTCAGATTTTTTCTCCAAGGAAATTCTGTAAGTCAGTCAATCAAAAGAAAAAGACAATAGATTTTTTTACAGAGGTATTTTAGACAAAAGTATTTATCTTTCAAGAGATAGCTGCTTGTAACATCACAGAGTTGCTCTCTGTCCCCTCTGGAGCCTTTTCATAATGTACCATTGAAAAAAGTTTTTAATTTGGATATGAGCTTCCTGCAAATGCACCAGCCTCCCTCTAAGCTCACGAAATCTACTGGAGTTTCAATGCAAGGTGTTTCATATAGAGTAAAATGGGGTGCAATTGTTTGCAAGTGTGCTCCTGTGGACTGTCCTCAGCTCTGAAACACATAAGAAGAAAATGGGAGCATATCCTGAGGTGAAGAAGGAGAAGAAGAGAGAGGATGGTGTCAGGGGAAGGGTAAGTGCCTATAGCCAGTGAGACAAGAGAGTGCACACTCACAGAATCTAAATGGTCTAATTTGATTTAAGAAACTAAATGAGAGTAGTCTAGCACGGCAAAAATTATTTGCTATATCTTGCAATTTTATAAACCCTGGTCTTGCTTTCACTAGAATGAAATGAAAATCAGAGCATGTAATCCGCACACAAAGTGTGCTCCCCACAAGCAGCCCATGAGCTCACTGTGAGCGTCTGCTGTCAAATCTGAGTGCCATGGACTTCCCATGCGTTAAGCAAAAAATCTACTGAAAAAAACCATGTTTCCTCACAAGGACTTCAAAAGGAATATTTGAAACTATTCAGGGGCTTTCCTACCTGCTTTGGGTGGTCAGACCTCAAGCACAGTATCAAACAGATCCCCAGCCACCCTCCGGAGCCCCAGGGCTCCTGCCACCCATGGGTCCCGGAGCACAGCGGGGTGCAGACACCCCCAGGGAAGTCCCAGGGTGTCTGGCCTGGAAACAGCTTGCAGAGACCAAGCTCTCAGACCACGGGTGGGTTTGGTCAGGGACATTCCCGTGACTTTAGAAATTACCCTGGGATTATTCCAGCTCCGTGTCTTCCTTCTGTGGAAAGAACAACTGGCATTTGTTGTGCAAACAGAAAATAC
>NW_009710271.1:0-55035 GCF_000703405.1 Apaloderma vittatum | reverse complement strand
CTGAACGCTCTCCCATGGAAGAAACCCCAAGACTCTCCGGCTGCGGCAAATTAGCAGCAACAGCTCCCAAAGGGAGAGAAACAGCCTTTACAGCACGTTTCTCCTCCTGTATTATTTTTAATTATCAAAGGCTGCTACAGGTCAATATTTTATTTCCCTCTTAGTTGAGTTTTTGTCAACATGCAGTAACCCCGTTAGCCTCATTGCCTGGAATTAAGCCCGTTTGAATTGTTTGAACTAGGAGCGAAATTTGATGTTATCTGACCGTGTGCTGTCAAAGCCAAGCTAGTAGCAGGGGCTGTGCAATGATTTCTGTTTGCTGATAACTGTTTTGTTCTTTTTATCTGAAAGACAACAGGGTCCTGCTTACTGCAGGAACAGTTCTTTCATAATGAAGGCAAAATCAGGCAGCTGTGGCAGTCTGGGGGTGCAGGAACCTCTTTCACCTTACAGCGAATTGTTTGTGACTCTCCTGAGCAGTGTCCATACGCCATTACTGGATTTGAGGACTTTGGAACTTGGTGGGGAACCAATTTTTACCTCAAGCATTTGCCTTTTAATCTCCTGATGAAAATGAATGATTGTTTTCAAAGTTACATTCTGTGATTTACACAAGCTTATAAAATCTGTGTGGTGTGAGAGGGCTGCCTTTCTACGGCACAGCTCAAGGATTTGTCTGTTCCCCATTGACCTGCCAACTGTGTGCACCATTTAAACTCCCTAACAGCTGTTTATTACTGTGCGTTGTACTAAAATCGAGGATCATTTTATCAGACACTGTTCATAAGAGTGTAGGACATTCATGGCCAGAATGCTCGCTTTAATGGTCCAGTTCCCCAAAGTTATTTTGTCTCCAAATGCCAAATCCGAAGAAGTATTGTGTACATCGAACTTCCTTTGCAATCGATAGGAGCTGCAAGCAGTCAAGACAAATCAGTGTTTGTTACTAAACTGACAAGACAAATCGCTGCAGAGAGGAAGCATCATCATTCTGTTTTACAGATTGGATGGAGACGTGAAGTGGCTCAAGGTCATGCACAAAACCCTTTAGTGGAGCCAAGACCTGTACCAAGACCTCGTGAGTCACAGCCCAGCCCCATTAACTGCACCACAGCTCAAAACTGGAGTGAGAGCCAGGATGGTAAATAGGAGTGCAATAAAAATGCTGAACCTTTTCTCCATCTTTCTTGTAAACTCTGAAGTCAAATGGCTACACACCCAAACTCAAGGGGACACAAGGTATTGCTGGTGATTTTTAGACTGCTTAACATGTTTTAGGTGACTAACACTTGAAGTTTTCCCCAAATCCCCAAGATCCATTCACTTCCAAAATGCTTATCATACAAATATACCTGAAGAAAAGAAGGAAAAGTCATTCCTGCACTAACTTCGTTAAAGACAGAATTTCTTTTCTATTTGTTCCTACTTCTTCCTAGACCACTTCTGTAGCCTAATAAATGGCTCTTTTGTGCCAATATATTTCTTCCTTTTTCTTTTTTTTTTTTTTTGTGACCTAGGCTTGCTGCTTCAAAAGGTTGAGAATAAGAAATACCATTTTGTTTATTTTTCATTGGGTTTGCACTTCTATCGGGAAAAGTTCTCAATAAAGCCAGATTACTCTTTATCTGATTTGTCTACAAATTTGATTGCTTGGACATTTTAGGTTTCAGCTGAATTTTAGGCTGCTTTTTTCCTGGATGAAACATCTTTCTTGTCATCTTGCAGACAGAGGTTTAGTGTTAGGCATTACCGATGTCCATTCCACTACAAAAATGGATATTGTCTTTAACGGTTGGGTGGCAGCATATATTGCTTGTTTAATGATTTTTTTAAGTTTTCTTCAAAGTGGTGTATTTTACCTTCAGTAACAAACTTTATTCCATTGTGGCAGCTAAAGTATGTGTTTTGCCTGAAGTAGAGATTATTTATGGTGAAATCTGAAAAAGAAGTGGATTATTTTGAGGAATATTTTTCATCTGACTTTGAAACACCAGTAAAACCATGTGTTAATACATGCAATTGTTTATACAGATTTTCTGGAAAGAGCTCTGTCTGTTAAGCTCTTAGGAGATTTACTTAATGAACGTATGTACTCATTTGCTTCTTTGTGACACATATTATTTTGATTATTCTGACGTCTATTACTTTGATTGCTGTGTTCACGCTGCATGGCATCCACTGGGAGCTGCGAGGGAATATTCTACATATTGAAAGGAAAATAATTGATTGCCTAATATATATGAGGGATTGTGTAGTCTGCTCTGCTCCTTTTGCTGGTTTTATATTAATTCATCGATTGAGAGCGAGTTTATCTTATTCCCCTATTTTGTTCACAAAGCAGCTTCCACAAGCTGGATGGCACTTCATCTGCATACTACAATAATGTAATGCATCTCCTGTGGTAGCTGGAGCATTTTAAAACTCAACTGTCCCTTGACAGCTTTGTGTGTTGACAGCAGTAAATGCTCCCTCATGGAGTATCTCGCTAATGCCTCATCAGCTCAGTAGCTCTTGCACTTTCCATGAACTAGTGGATACCCCAACTTTTCCACATCCTTATGCTAACCAGAAAAGGCATATCATTTCCCTTCCCGGATGCACAGTCTTACTTTCATTTTTTAAATGGCTGATATGTCTCAGAATGCAGCAGTCTATGGAAAAAATCTAGAACATGATATAGAGACAAGAGGGTTCTCCAAAGTTCCTCCACTAACAGCTCTATAAAAAGTTTAATAGTGAATATAGAGAGTTACCTTGGGATGTGAACTAAACTATTCCTTCACAGAAAGGAGTCTGACTTAAGTCAGCTCCTGCTTTCTTTTCTCTGTTTAAAAGTGTGTTTTGCTGATGTTTGACTGTCATGCAAACTTTTCATAGAATCTTATCGATTTCCTACAGACCTGCATGACGAGAACAAGGAGGAAAAACTCAGTCATTAGTTTATTTAATAGCTAAGCTAACATTTTGTTATTCATAACATTATAATTAAAAATTTCTTTAGAATTAGCATTATTAGCTCACACTACATTAGTCAGATATGTTATTTGTCAATCTGGTCCAGCTACCAGAAGAGGCAGATTCACAAACATCTTTCAGAAATTATTTTTAATAGTCTTCTTTGTCCCTTTCCTCCAATTATTTACTTTATAATCAACTATGGGTATGCTATAAAATTAGTTGACCGTGACTCAGCCTCCCTCGATAATACAGCACAGATATTCTGATTCACTCAGGCTACCTTATCATCAGCTCTGTTCTTTTCTTAATGGGGTAGAGGAAAAAAAAAAATTCAGAGAGTCATTTGCTGTGTTCTTTTATTAGATGTTAGGATTAGAGCTAGCAACAAAGACATAAACAGGGTGAAATCTAATTAATTCCTTATTTCTCTTTTGCAAGAAATGCAAGGAAAATGAAGAGAAACCTTTTTACTACCCTAATGTTTTTGCAACTCATTCTTCAAGTGCTAAGATATACGGACATTTAATTTTCTGAATGTGTATAAAGCAGAATAAAATTAAAGGTAAAAGAAGGTTATCCTTCCCCCTTAACTAGCCCATAACCACCCCAGAAGCTGGTTTTTGCTCCAATGGAGTCTTGTAAGTGCCATTCCTGAACTATTTAGGCTCCTTTAAAAGCCACACCCATAATTGTATAGCAATACAGGAATCCTCTAGTTTCAAATAATTTTCAGCTCTTTGCCTGGACTGTCTATTTCAAGTGATCCTGTACAAGAAATCCCAAACAAAGCTCTGTGAGCGGTTACACTGGGAAAGCTGGAGTAGCTTGTCACATTCCCAGCTTGGAGCAACGATGGCCTTTGCTCTTCCTCCTCTCCCTGTGTGGGGGTACCTGCAGGAACACGACCTGCCCTGCCCAGCATCTGCTGAAATGTCAGAAGGCAGGACCAGCATGTGCCCACCCAACATCTCCCTCCCAGCCAAGCACTGGTGCCATCCTACCCACGGCAGCACCACTCAGGCGCGAAGGTGCGAGAGATCCTTAAGATAACACAGGCAAAGATTACGGCTGCATGGGGGCACTCAGGCTTGGATGTGGAAGGCTGAAGTTTGACTTAATCCCTGTCCCTGGTGTGTGCTTGGGTGAGGGCATTAGGCTTAAAGATACTGATGCACTTCGGGAGAGCTGGATTCAAGTGGCAGGCTATGATCCCAGCTATAGATCTCCCACAGGAATTTTACAACCATTTTCTCTTCTTGACATGATCACTGCCTTGCAGTACAAATAGCTTCAACATAAATCATAACTCTACTACCCGCTCTCCCTCCTTCATGTCTCCCTTTTTCATGTTTTCCCAATAACTGATAACCACCCAAAATTACTCCTGCTGCTTCCTAACGCCTGTTATCCGCTAACATTTCTTGTTCTGTTTGCCGTTACCTATACTCTTTGCATGGATGTGCAGACAATTTCTTTCATTAATATACTCCTGACAATATTCTTCATCTGTTATTTCAAAACAACTTCATCTTCTGGCTTAGATCTGAGCTCACAGATTGACTCTGGAGAATACCAGACATCCTCATTAAGTGCCGGTGGGATGCAAGGGGATTGGGTGAGCTGTGTCTGGTCAGCCCCACGTTGCTCCCAAGGACCCAGCCCAAGGGCAAAAAAACTCTGCTGGAAGGAGCTGCTTTATCACTCTGAGAGCCTTGTGGCAGAGACAGTAAAGATACTTGTAAATACTGGAAAAAAAGCCATCTCCCAAAGTCTGGTTTTTTGTGGTTGCACTGGATATTATTTTATTAAGACCCTCGAAGTAGACAGCTTTGTTCCGGTTTGCTGAGAAATCCTCCCCTGGTAGTGAAGCATAGGCTTGCTAAAAGACCCTTTGGTGAGGTTCTCAGATGTAAAGCCTTGCAGGTGGTCAGCACACGGGGATTAGGTATCCCTTTGACTACCTTAACATATATTAATTCTCAAGTTGTTTTCAATGGGGCTAAACTGAATACAAAACTAAAAGGCTGCAATCCAGTAAAAGGCAGGATAGATGGCCATGTGCACACAAGGACAGGAAACATCATTTTGGCCACCACTGTTACTGCTAATTCATGTAACTGTCATTAAAATTAGTGCTGCAGAAAAGCTGTGAGAAAAATTATGATGGTCACAAAAAACACACCATGCAAATCCACCCTTTAAATGGGATTTTTGCCTCTGAATTCTATCAGGGGCTCTCCACAGTCATAGCCCAACTCCGCACTATGATTATCTGCATCAGAGTTTCTAGACTATATGACTTGCCCAAGATAACCTACTTGAGGCTGAGTAACTGCTGTAGATCCACACAGGTTTGTGGGTTTGGTTTTTTGTTGTTTTTAAAGTCTGCTTGCTTTAACAATTGAAAACAATTAAAAATTTACTTTCCAACTGTGACAGAACCGGGAAAAACCTGAAGTGCTAACTGATAGCCTGATATTTTGTTAATCACTTCTGACAGGAAAGATGTTGTGTTTTAGGGTGGAGGAGCTGGATCAATCTCTTCTGTCACAGACAAGTGCCCTCAGAATTGGTCTATCGATTATGCTGGAGAGTATATCTTTAGATCTCTTATTTGAACTGTTTCACTTTCTATTAGCAATTAAATACATCTTGGAAAAAGGGCTTCAGTGTCAGTCTCTGATGTGCTCATCAGCTCTAAGGGTGTAAATAATTGCGGTGGACAGCATGGTTCATTCGCTCTACGGCATAATGTATATTTGCTATTTATTCCAGTACAGAATTAGACTGTAGATAGACTGATAGACAGTTACATAGACTGATCTTTCAATTGATCAATATATGCCTTTTTTTTTTTGCTCAAAACCATATGCCTAAGTGCATGAGCTTCCAAATGCCTCCCTTCCAAAGATGAAAAAATAGTACAGCTTTTCTCAAAACTTGCATATTTCTATGAAAAGTTTCATTAACAGTATATAAAATAAACAACACTTCTAATTCCTGAACAGCTCTAACCCAAACATACATTATTTTTAAGAGTGAACAAGCTAAATAAAAGGGGCAGTATATTTCAATATTAGTAATAATACCTGTTTGCAAGTCCCCAACACTGCAGAAAGAAGTGATTTATGTTCATTTGCATGTATGAAGCAATGTTCTAAAACACTGATTTTCCAACCGCTTTTTTAATCAAAGGTCCTTCTCTACAAAAAGAAAGCCATGGAGTATCCTGTACCTCCTATTGTTTTATGCTTAAGAGAGTGTAAAGGAACTGAATATTTTGCATAAAGAAATCACGATAAAGCAAAATTAATTTTGGCTTTACAAAACTCATAATTTTACTGAAGGCAAAGGAGTCCTTAACTTGGGAGGCTTTTTGGAGGGCCCTGGAGATGGGAGCAGCAGGTACCCAGTGGCACACAGCAGACAGCTGAATCAGGATATGTTTGAATAAATTCTGTATGAAGGGCTGGGGGCTGCTGCGCTAGTTGTTACCTGAACTGAAATCATAAGAGCCCTCATAGCTTAAATAATATTTCAGTCTATAGGATATGCCTGGTAACTCTAATATCCGGAGATTTGGGTGAGAGGATGGTGAGATTTTTTACCCCCACTCCATGCTGTGTGGGCAGCTGAGGGTGAGAAAGGCTGCTCTGGGTCTTCCTCCTTACCCATATCTAGTAACTTCAAGGCCATGAGAATATTCCTGCTCTTTAAAGCCACCTTCATTTCCTAAAGTGTTGTCTAGCATTAAAGTGCACAGTTAAGCTGCTGCCATGTTTTTCCATTCAGGTAGAAGTTACTGTTCTATATAGTTTGATTTTAAGAGTGCATTCTGGCATCCATTTAGGGAAGAGGCACTATATATAAGAGCAAAATCAATATGAGGGACAGTTATATTTCCTGAGCTTTTTCATTAGCTATAAAATATATACATTCAAGAAAGGAGAGAGAAATACCGTCAGTTCTACCTAGACTGAGGGAGGACAAGCCGAAGTGCGAAGAACACACATAAGCAAGAGTATGAATTAGGCAGCTTTGCTGGGTGCAGGCAGACCTCTGCTCTCACTGCATCCCAAAACTCCTGCAAGACACTGCCCTCTCCTGTGACAGGCATCAAGCCACTGGAAAAATACAGAAATAAATGCATTTTGGTAAACGAGATATTTCTTGTTCTCAGTTTTCATTAAAGGCAAACATTGGCTGAATATTCAGTGGGAAAGTTTGTCTTTGCTCAGCACTAAGAATGAATAGAAGAGTAATAAAACAGTGCTGAGCTGAATTCTTCCTCAAATCCCTGCTGCACTCTATTCCATGCTATCTTTGTTCTTTTCTCCCAAAGCATACCAAAATATTCTTCTTTCTACTTGAGTAGGCTGTCCTTTCAAGCATTCTTGAGTAAACGTCTCATCACCTCATGCAATATATTTTTCTAAGATTTGCAAGCATAGAGCTGGAACAAATTCTGAAAAACTGTAATCTATATTTCTACAATTATAAACTTAAAGATAGTGCAGTGAATTTTTACCAAAAGCAAATTATTACCGCTTTGTTTAAGCCCAGAAGAAAAATTAAAATTCAGCCTGCTGTATTAGCCAGTATTCTAACACAGGTTACTAAACTGTAAAAGCAAGCCTCTTATTTTAGCTTAGAGTAAAATTCCAAATCACAGCGTCTTTTCAATATCAGCATGCAATTATGTGAGCGAGAAATTGCACATAAGCCTTTCTTTCTTTCCCCCTTCTTTTTAACGTGGGCTTTCTATAATGGCATTTTCATTAGTAGGAAATACCTGTCGTCTGTAGAAAAATAATTTGTCTTGGTTTTTGAAAACTAAATTATCCCCTTTAAAAGATTAGCTGAGAAACACTGTACATTTATAAGCATTCCAGATTAAACACAGAGTTTTGCTTCTTTCTGGTGACCCCTAGTGATCTATTTTGCAAAAGAGTTCAAGAGTGAACCCAACAAGTTATTTATTTCTGAAATTCAGATAAGGCATCTGGAAGATTTTTTCGGTGTGATTTTGCTACTAGCCCACAAGTCAGGGAACTGGGAAATAAAGGCACAGAGAGGAAAACAAACAAACAAACCACAACTTCTCACTGTGTGTTTGTTCATTTGGAACCCGAGCAAAGCTGCAAAGGAACATGCAAGCTGACAGACAGCCCCAAACAGCAGGAGAGCGTTTGTAGGATAGCCACTGCGTAAAATCGGTCTCTTTGGTTTAACATAACTCTTACACTACGTGATTACCATCAAGAAGCTTTATGTATGTCTCCTCATATTTTTCTTTTTGCCTTAGGCTCTCAATTTCGTTATTCACAGGAACTCCCATCCAGTTTTGGCTTCTCTTAGGGCTCGCAATGAGTAGTAAAGTAAACTAGAACTGGGCTGCAAAAGTAGGGAAAAAGTAGCTGTGAAGTGGTATATCAATTTTATTATCACAGATACCTGGCATACAGGTCAAAACTTATTTCAAAGCCATTTCATGAAGGTGCATCAGAAAGATGTCTCTCTCCCTGTTTGCACGACCATTATATTATAGGACTGAGAGGCACAGCTTGTTGAACATGTAATTTCATCAGAGAGAGTGCTCCTTGCTGTGCATACGCTGCTGCATTTTAGGAAAGGTTTGGATTAAAAAGAACAAGCCTCCAGCTAGCACTGCCCTCCTTCCACAGTTTTACAGCATCTCATACATATAAGATACATTTGTCCACCTAATTAATTCCTCTTGAGTTAATAATGGTAAGATGAGCTTTCACAAGATATTTTGGTGCCATTGTGCCATCCACTGCTGTCCCAGGACTTTTCTTTCCTCCAACCTTGCCTGGAACCTTCCTTGTCCCAACATCTAGGGCTTCCAGGCTCCAGCTCCTGCTCAGTCTTTTCCTAGGAAACAGCTGGAGCTTGGACATTTTGTCTCCTCCAGGACTCTTCTTCCAGGGGGAAGGGGTAGGAAAGAATTCTTTGCTTCATTTCCAACTGCAGCAACAAGGCAGGACTTTACATTTTTAGCAGTCTTTTTGCACATCTCAGTATCCTGCTCAAACAACTGAGTTTTGGGTTGAAACCAAATAAATGGAAGAGTGTGTCTAATTTCTTATACAGGGATCTCATGTTATGAACCCTGTAACACTGTTAAAGTCACGGCCATTGGTCATGTCCAAATCCATTGAATTTCACTGGGAATAGACTGGTCTTAAGGAGAGCAGAGTTTGGCTTATTTTTTGCATTGTAACAGCTGCCCTCAAGTACATTTTTGTTAAAAAATTTTGAGACCAGCCTTAAATGTCACAGATTCCCATTTTTGGTGTTTTTCTTCTAAATCAAACTATTGAAAAAATAACATTAACCATCTGAATATTTTGATTGCTAATGCCAAGAAAATTCCTCTTCATTTTTTTGTACAGCAGAAAGATTTATCACAGCTTGCTAAATTCTAGAGTCATTAAGTCATATTAAAGACATAACTAAAACAAGTGTTTGATTTCTGGCTTCTGAAGTTTTATACTCTGTTCAAGAACATGTTTTGATTATGAATGGGATAATATTTCTTCACTATGAAACAAATATTGCTGTCCTTCCACAACTGGTCACAATGAAATCAATAAAATATGCAGAGAAGTGCAAGTGGTATTCGGCTCAATATAAAAATTGATAATGTAACCACCTAAAAAAATATTTTATCATTGTAAGTCTCTCCTCTTTAATAGATTTCATTGAGCAAAACAATCCATCACACTCTAACTTCATGCATGTTCCTGAAGCCAACAGTTAGCACGAGTGAATTTTTAATTATGATATTTTTATAAAACCTGCAATTTATTTCCTGCATTTGTAGAACACTTTAAACAGTAAGACGTTGATATAAATTATGCATATTTCAAGTGATCCCAAAGTCATTAATCTGACTAGATTTCACAGTGAAACATAATATAGCCATAGCCCACGAGCTCTCCATCTCACCGAGCAGCAAAGATGGCTACAGCGGTGATGAACCACGGGAAATCACAGCTTCATTCTAGACTAGTGTGGGTTTAAATCTTTTAAGTTAAATGCCCATTGTTTAGAATACTCATTGCCAAAGGAAAATGAGTCTGATAACTCTGAAAAAAGAGAAAAGTTGTCATCTACAGCACCATGCAAAGAACAGTGAACCCCCACTCCTGAATACTGAGCTTTATAGCCAGCCTGCCTATGAATTTTTCCCCATCCCATTTCTTCAGCAAACCACAAGAAATGCTGTTGTGGGCAGCAGCAGAAAATCTGCCCAGGAGGACGGAGTGGAACAGCTGCCCTTTGGTAGCAGCAGCACCTCAGACCAGCATCCAGCAGTCTTTTCTGCTTCAAAGGAAAACTGAGAAAGTCTGTTGTGCCAAACTCCTTTCCCATGTCTTTTTGCTGCTGCAGCCCAAAGCCTGTGGAGCTGCTAGAAAGGAATTTGCCCCAACCTGCATGAAGCACAAAATTCCTCTTCTCCTTTCCACCTCCCCTTGCTGCTCCCTCCCCAGGGCCGCCCCCAGGTGAGGGCTCCTGTAGCCCACAAAGCCATCCCGCCTCTACACACTCGCCACCTCAATTAAGCCAGTTTGTTTGTGCCTCCTTTAAAAAAAAGGCAAAAACAAAAAACCACCTCTCTTTCTTGGTTTTCCAGCTGTTCTCCTCTTTGGTGGCCACTGCAGTCCTTTCCAGCTGCTATCTCTGTAGGCACAACTGTGCTGGCTCCATCCCCAGCTGCTGGCAGCAGCCTTCTGCCTTCCCTCCTCTTGTGCACATGGACATTGCTGTATCCTTCTGGACTTAACGCTATTAAAATACCATTGGAGCATGTAACGGGTGAGAAGATGGCACGGGGACAAATGAGGGTATTTTTCACTCACACATGGGAGAGAGAGTCACAGGATTTAGCTCACATTCCTCACTAGCAAGAGTACTTCATGTGTCTTGAGTTTTTTTTCTTTTAAAAATACAGTTATTGTCTGGTTATTGTCAGCCAAAATCATGTAGACCAAGAGGAACTATTAGAAGGCAAAATATCCTGGTCGTGAGACCTTTGCAGCTTCTCCTGATTTCTACACCCTTTATTTCACTTTGCGAAAGTTTGTGCAAGAGAGCAGCAGCTAAGAAGAAGCAACTGCAGCCTTTTAGGATGTTTGCTAAAATGTAGCTGCAGAGTAGAGCAAGATTGCTTAAAAATATTCGATGACATTTTTACCTTTCCTAGGGGACAATTCCCACACACTCCATTCTTTCTTTAGCACTTGAAATGGTTTCTCTTCTTATTCAGAGAGTAAGATATACAGTCTGTTCTTCAGTTCATATTTTTTCAACTTCAGATGCTCTTCTCCATATTAAAACATCTCATAGGCAAATGCATATCCTTATTTATACTTCTTATATTAACCCAGTTACATGGTGGCAATAAAATTCCATAATAAGAAATAAGAGCTCTCGCTGCACATTCACAAAGCCCTCTAAAGAACAGAGGAAGAACAGAGCATAAGTCTCATAAATCCAACTTAATTTATTCATAATAAGAGGCTTCAAATCAGGTATTTTTATATTCCAGGATATTTATAATAAGATGGTGAACATATAAACCCCCCAACAATAAGTCAGTAATTGATAATGAAATAACAAAATAGATAATAGTTTTCAACATTTTTAATCAAAAAAGTGACAATATTATAAACAATAATGTGGCCTGTATCATTAAATCAAATCTGCAATGGGTGAGGGCAAGAATAAAATTTCAAAGCTTTCAGAACTCTCTGATCCCCTGAACCAGAACCTTCCAACCTCACTGCTTCAGTACCTTCAGTAACATGCAGATATTTTCCCTTTATCAAATATACCAGAGTGACCCCGGAAGAGATTCTAGGCATCATACTCATCGTCAGTCTCCAGAAGGTTTTTCAGAGAAAGGGGGTGGTCAGCCAGAGCTGTTCATCTAGAGGAGTACTAGTCTTGGTCATACCCAGGTTCTGAGGTCTGGAAAGAGGATTTGACAAGTGCCACCATGCAGAGCTCCTTCATTTGCATTGTAAAAGCTCCTCGTCTACACACTATGTCATTGCCCCTGCTCAGTCCAAGTCCCTTGGTATAGAGGCAGCCATCAAATCCATCTTGGTTATAGATATTTTGCTCAAGTTGCCTAGATCTTTGCTTTTCAATAGGTAGAAATTCCCTAGCCTCCACCCCAAATATGTTCATACATGGCTGTTCTCACAACAGGGTTCTCCCTTAGCCTACAGTTTCCCTTTCCTGCTACATACATATCAGCAACATGAACAGCATCCTCGGTCTCCCTTTTGCTAGGCTAAGCAAATTAACTGTAATCTCTACTTACAATGCAAGCTCTTCATTCCCCTGATTATCCTAATAGCCATTCCCTCTGCTTGCACAAATCTGAATATATATGCAAGGATCCAAACGAGGTCTACACAGTGACATTAATTTAACTGTTGCTCTACTGTATTTTCAGCACTGAAAATGGCTTTTCACACTAGAGTGGAAACAGTCACCTTGCGATCAGATAGCATATCCTTCTTTTATTGACCCAATTCTATTGTTGATACTCAGGCTTGCTAATGTACTGCTCTGCCCTGGAAGTATTCAAGCCTCATTTTTATGTGAGCAGGACTTAAAAGGGTTTTTGGAGATAATTCTAGATAACAGCGTACAAGACGTTTGCATACTCGATTCAATGGTATTTGTCAGAGAAAAGAGGGAAATGAATGTGCTGCAACAAAGGAAATTCTGTGACTCAGCTAGAAAAGTAAAAAGCAGGTATCTGGTAAATACCAGTCTTTTGGGATAATAGCTTTCCCTGTTCAGCTATTCTTCACCAGTTCCTTATCTAAAGCCTCAGTGGCACACACTGATGAGAGAGAATTCAACCTGCAGCCTCACAGGAGAAAGCCATGTACACTCCAGATCCACTTTTCAGCCGCTTAACAACTATGAATGCTTTTTGTTGATCATATAGATTAGAAGTCAAGCCAACAGGACATTCCTAGCTCGAAGGAAGGTTCTGATTTACAGTATTTTTGCTTATTTCTTCTGTTTAAAATTGCTCAAGTGAAGTGTGTGTCAAGGTCAATTTTCTGTGCAGATGGAGTGATCACCAATGAAAATTGGTGAAAATCAGTACTTGCATGATTGCGTGCGATTATGGAATTGTCTTACTGCTCTCAGGAATTCCAACATAACTGATAATTTCTGCTTTGCTCTTTCCCATTTAAGTAATTGGGAAACACTTTAAAAAATGTAAATACAAATACAGATCCACTGGCTTCCCACCTGATGGCAGCTTACAAAGGAGATGGTGAATCTCCTCACAGCCCTACCTTTTTTCTCCCTTTTTTCTTTTTTTATTTTTTTTTTAAAAGGGAATCCTAGTGAGTCTCTTTCCCTAGGAAAGATAAGGCATCCAGCCTGGTTTGGTAAGATTCAGCCTAGTAAGCGATACGCAGGACTGCGAAAGCTCATGTGTTTCTCCTGTCTCCACCTCCCAGAAGAACCTTCCATGGACACGTTTAGGAGGGACCAATCCTAGCTCATTCTTCACAGTCACAGAGGGCTTTTATAGAAACAGAAGGCACTGCATGGGGCTTGAAGAAGCAGGACAGCAATCCCAGATGGCCTTAGCAGCTGCCGTGGTCCCCTGCCCCTCGTTCTGCACAAAATCATACAATCATTTAGGCTGGAAAAGACCTTTAAGATCATCAATCATTAAATACAGCGAAGCTAGGCAAAATATAGGCATGCTGGAATCAAATGGCCTTTTTCTAGAGTGAAAGGAACACATGCTTTGATATCAGTTTATCCAAGACCTGTAGGAGGAGGTTACCTATTGCTGCCTGGTGTCTGCAGAGATCCACAGCCTTGCTGTCACTCAGCCAGATGACACACCAGCATTCATGCTTTATTTCAGCCTTCAGCTAGCATTGACAACTAACATAATGTGGGCAATGCTTATGTGCTTCTCAGTTTGACTTGAAGAGGCAAATGAATAAAACTAGATAAATGTCAACTGTTAGACCACAGGAGTTAATGTGGTTTTGGAAACGGGCAATGGAAGTGTTAACTACACACAGAAAGATTTCAAGATTATTGAGATCACTTCCATCTGATGCTGACCATGGTTTCTCAAATCAGACGCCCAAAATTTACAGCCAGGCTCAGCACCCATTTTGCTTAGATCAATTCTTTTGAACAGTAATGACCACTAATGAAGCCGCCAAAAGCCCAGGTGGCTCTTCTGCAAATGTACATGTTAGAGCCTTGGGACCTGATCCTGCAGCTGCCAGCCTCACCCTGAGAAAACCGTTAGCAGCTGGCTTCACGTCTAGAAAAAGAAAATGAAATACGCTGTGTTTTCATAGCCATCAGTCAGCAGATGCAGTGCCAGGAAAGCTTCATAATGATGTAGATATTGCCAAGTGACTTTGCAAAACCATGTTCTTTTCATGAGAGAAACATGTAGTCAAAAAACAACAGATGATCTCAGCGTACAGGTGTTTGCACGTGGTAGTGAACCCTTTCTTATTTGAATGGGAGGGGACTGAGACCAAAAAGCACCTCCTCTGACATAGGTACCAGCATTCACCCTGTACCTAAGGGATGAGCAGGAGCAGGAGAGAGCATTTCTCAGCTCCCTTCTGCACTCCCTCCCCAGAGCTGCAGCAGCAGGCTCAGTCTCAACATTACATGGTTAGAGGAGTGACTTTCTTTGCCTTGCTGAGCTTTCTGCTATTCTTGCTGAGAAGAAATTTTTGAGAGCAGAAAAGCCTTAGAATGAAAAATAAAGTTGAAAACATTAGTTATGTAATAGATGTAAGTAAACACAGTATGCAGGGTAAAAGTATTATTGAACAAAAAGTTCCTTTTGGGTTTTGTAACTCTTTTTCTTAATGCTCTGCAAAATGACTGAAAGCTATCAGCAGGATTGCTGCACTTAAATGTTGTATTTCCAAAGATTTGTCTGCATGTACACCTTTTTATTATCTTTACTGACTTCCTGATGGAGATACTGAAATGTCTGGCATGACTCACGCTGTGAGCAATCCTTTTGTGAGAACTGAATGAAGGCAGGCTGATAACAAGGGCAATTTCATTTTTTTTAAAAAAAAGAAAAAAATAAAGCCAGGTGGTGACTGGTTACATGGGCTGTTATTGAAATTATGCGGAACTCTAACACTGTCATATTGTTTTAGATCATGTTTTCCATGGTGCAGGAGAAAGTATCTTTGTCAGCTCAGTGGAGAAAGGTTGGAGATGATTGAAGTAAAACAGCAGGAGGAGGCTGATATGATGAAGTCACATAGCCAGCTGCCCATGTATAACACAGTGATGGAGTTGAACACAGAGGGCAAACTAAAATTAAGCCGAAAGGACACAGGAGACAAAAGGCTACACATATAGGACAAGGAGAGCATGTGCAATGAGCTGATTTGTACAGCAGGTAGAGTGCAAAATTTTCATGCCTCATATTTAGAGGTTTCCTGTTAAGATTAATGCAAATACTGTACTCGCTAGTGCTGGAACAGACAGTCTGTTTAGTGAGCATGCACGGAGAGAGGCATGTTTAATTAATTTTACAGTCACGGGCAGAGAGGTCAGGTGGCAGCCTGTGAGTAAAGTCCCCAGCCACAAGATTGGACACTAGGTGAAAGAGTATTTGGGAGAAAACCAGGGTCAGCTTTGGATGCACTCTGGGGATTGTTCACACCTTTTCAGCAACAAATAAGGTCTTAATTTTCCTGCAAGCCACCAGGTAAGAATATAATTACTGTAGGAAATCTTGGTTGCTAGAAGGACAACATGGCCTATTGCAAATTGCTCCCTCCAGGTAGAACGATGCTAGTCAGAAGTCACAAAACCAGCTGGTTGTATGGTGGCACCCCACTACCAAACAGAGACAGTACTTCATGTCATTCTTATTTAAGAGCAAGTCGTTTTACTACATGTATATCACAATGGAGAAAAAAAACATCTTGGAAGTGCCATTCATTTCCTGATAGGCTTTTTCTTACCTTATTGTAGTAACTGAGTGCTTAATGTGCAGTCATTAATTTACTTCCACAGCCTTTGTGGGGTGAAGGGCAAATATTATTAACATTATTGAGGCAAAGGAAAGTAGTGCCAGTCCATTAACGGGGAAGGAGAGCAGGCAAAAATGACACAGATTATATAGATGCATTCAAAGCCTTTGTTGCTTCAGTCTTCATAGAGAAATATCATTTCAATTAGATATTTAGCACAGTTAATCTCAAGACAGTAATAGGAATACAAGGCACAAAAAGAAGAGGCAGCTAAAAATGGGTATATCCAGGTTGCCAGTAACCGCTATCCACCTTAAGTAACAGCCAAATCATTATCTGAATCACTAAGAAAAAAAAATTATCAATAATCTATGGAGAACCTCCGAGATCCAAGAAGGAAAAAAAGACAGAAGCATAAATTCAGTTTTTAACATCAAAAAGTGAAGAAAGGTTGATTTGAGATCCTACAAACCAGCCAGACTACCTTTAATATAGGTTCCTAATGACTCACAACTTGCAGAGTTATTAGGAAAAATTAACAAGAATAAAATTTGTTACCAAGGATAGCGCACATAAAGCACAGCAAGTCATTAGACCTGTGCACTTGGATTTGAGATGCCACAGCTGGAGTACTATGTCTAATTTTGATCATCATACTTAAATAAAGCTTGTTGAATTAGAGACAGCTCAAAAAGGGAGCAGCAAAGCTAACAAGGGGCCCAGAAACATGACCTGTAAGGAAAGTTAAAAGAAAAAGGCTTACCTTAGAGAAGAGAGCACTGAAAGGGGTTGTATTTGGTCTTCTAACATGGTGAGCAGAGAAGGCAGCAGTTGGTTATTCCACAGAAGAAGAAGGAGACCAGCCTGACCCTTTCTAACCATGAGAAGGTCACCCAGACACCTTGTCTGGGAGGAACCAATGCCCACAAAACCCTCTTCACTTGGAGCTGAGAAAGGAATAACTAAACCCTCCTGGTGGGTGGCTCAGCAATGTTAAATCCTGCCTCAGGAAAAGGGAAAATAGGGTGACTGGAAAAAGCTGGTGTGGGTTATGAAGAGCTAATTGCACCGTATGAGCCAATTTCCTTCTCTGACAGCGTTACTGGACTAAGGAGTAAAACGCGAGTGAGAGGTGTGATGTATTCTGACTTCACCAGAATCTCCAGGCCAAGTTAATGGTTTCAGAGGCTGAGGAGTAGGGCAAAAAGTGTCCCATCCACTGAGGTGTCTGATCTCTGAACCCAGAGGTGCCCAAAGTGGAGCCAAGCATGGAGTTGCTCTCCTATGCCATGAAATACAGAGAGACGTTTTTTCACTCTTTCACATTGGGATGAAACAACACCCTTTGAAATGTTTAGTAAAAGCACTTAGAGAGAGGGAAAGGGAGAAAAATCCTCTTCCTCTCTCCTCCCCGCTGATCCTCCAACAGCTGCCGGCCCAGGAGGTAATAGCATTGATTTGGGAAGTTTTTCTTGGGCAGACCCAGAGCAGAGCTTGAATCTCTCATTTTGCAGTTTCTCATGTGCTTTGATTATTCCAAAGCACAGAGCTTTCTTCTCTTTTCTCTCTTTTTTTTTTCTCCAGCAATTCCATATTAAAAATCACACAATGATAACTTCAATGGAAAAACACACTTCTGTGAATATCTTAACTGTGGCAAGTCAATATTTTCCAGCAGAAAAATTTTTCATCTGAAAGCTCGCAGCTCCAACACTGAGATTTCAGTAGCACTTTAAGTGCCTCATATTTCTGCATACCGGGGTTGCCAGTCAGGCACCCAGAAAACAAGGAGCATAAAAGTAATGATCACCTCTGACATGGCTGGAGTGACTTTTCTGGCGTGACATGGGTCCCTGTGGCAGCCTTATCAATCACCTCCCCTGGGCAGCACTCTTGCACTACTTTTTTCCTTTTCCAAAACATCAATACTAGCTAACATTTTTTAAACACTGTCATCCATTTCAGTCAGTCGTATTCTTCATCATTTCAGTCTCTTTCTATTGGGAAATTTGGAGTGTATTTCACAGCACAAAGTGTCAAGAGAACAACTGCATCAAGGAACAACATCCTTTCCCTTGCCACTTAGATTTGTTTGCCTGAGAAATACGTGCAGTAGCAAAATATACACATCCACCCAAGCAAGAGAGTAAGCAACAGCTTTGATGCACCACCACATACTAAGCATCTCATAGACATTCTAAAAAGTTTAACTTTCAAAATTTCTGCATGAGCAGAGATCAGATTTTTAGGTAATTTGGACTTTCCACCCAACCTTCTACTTTTTTTTTTCCTCCTTTATAACATTTGGATCATTTAGATAAAATCTTAATGGGTAAAGCTACTGGTTTTTTCTAGCTTATCCATGCAATTGCCTTAACTCATTTATGTGCAATAATCTCACAAAGAGCTTATACTTTTCATTTTTATCAGCCAAAAAGCATACAGGAATTAACATATGGTGTCTCATTCTATTTACTTTATACTGATTCCAAATACTCAGGGGCAAGTTGTTAGTAGACAGAGAGTAAAACAAGTAGATAAGATCCATGCCAAGACAACTCCTCCAGTGTTGTTGAGCAACAGGGGACAGCTCAGAGCTCTCTCCTGCAGATATTCCCCTGGGGCAGCACCCAAGGCCATGAGTAAAAGAATCTGCAAAGTTTTCAGGGAATTTCTGGAAGCTGCTCAGAAAGATAAGTTATGCATCAAAGCAATACACGCTGCTAAGAGCACAGACCAAGCAAGGGTGACGTCTCTAAAGTTCACAAATGTCATCCCACATGTGGAAAATGAGATTATGTATAATCTGCGGTGCACGTCGTTGAATGCAGGTGGATTACACGACCTTCCTCAGTCCTCTCCTGACCTGTCCTGCTATTGCGCCGCCCAAGTGCCCTGTAGTTCCTTGCTCCCAGCTCAGGCTAGACCTCAGGGCAGCAGGGACAGGCAGTCTGTTTTCTCCAATATATTTCTCTCATTCTCTTTCTAGCAAGATTTTGTCTCACAGACAGGGATTTTTTTGCCCTGGTAGTGTAGAAGGGGCTAACTCAGCTGTAGTGTTAATTTTAGTTTGGCCAGAACAAATGATTAATTGGCTTGTTTATTCTCTTTAATCTTCATGTTATTTGCTAACAGCTCCAACTCTTACTTGATCTGGCAGAAGGAAAATCAACTCTTATTTTAGCTATTATACATTTATATACCTATCTTATAAAAAAGCTGAAAAGCAGATTCTTGCACTGTCTCCACACATACCTTATGCACATACACATATGATCACATCTCAGTTCTTTATATCCTGCTCTTAATGACTATTTGCAGAGTCTTTTGCAAAGAGCTGGACTGCAATTTCTCATGAAAACACAGCCAAAATAACCTGCTGCTGTACGAAATCTTCGAGAGGATTTTGACAGTGCAAAAATACTGCAAATTATTATTGCAAATAAGATTCAATCTGTATAAAAATCTGTGTAATTCTTGGCATGTACCCATGAAGTCCATGAACTATCCTAAGAAAAGATTTGCCTTGAAAGAGAAAAGGTCATTTTTCTTGCCTTAGAAGAGGATTTTAAATGATGAGACAAATTCCAAGAATAGGTCTGAGGAGAAATATGAAAGCTGCAATCCTATGATCTGTGTGATAATGATTTTGGTCCCTGATTAAAGAGAAATATTCAGCTTTGATGTACTCTTTTTAGTCGAGGAGTCATAATGAATAAGTAACAAATATCAGGAAATGAGCTTGAGAGAAATACAGAAATTAACTGGTTCAGATGGCCACCTCAAGCCAGACCTACCCTGTATTATCCATGTCAGTGATTGAGACTCTTAAGGGCAGAGCAGACTTGCTGGCAATATGAACAAACATACCTCATGGCTAAGAAGAACTGCAACCTAAAAGGGTGCAGAAATGTAGGAAGGGCAGTTGTCTCTCAGGACAATAAAGATGAAGGCTGTGTCTTGCTGTTGAAGAAATACGTAAAAATATTGCACATGACAGGGATCCAGAGTGTTTTGGATGCACAGCTAGGGGAGTCATTCATTTATGTGGCTGATCACTACAGTATGGGAGATAAATCAAAATTAGACATCCTTGCTTGAGGTAGAGGACAGGGAAATACATCTATTATAGAAGGACTGTCAAGAGACCGAAGTGTCTGCCCATCTCACATTCCCATGCAGATGCTGTAGCAATAGTTTAGAGATAAGAAGGATTATCATGAAGAGCAGTAGGCTGACCCTCTTTTCAGCACTGCTCATGCCAAAATGCTTTTTACACGGGATAATGGGGGTTGGAATAAGCACCATGCCAAGACACAATTCATTCTTCTCTATATTTATGCAGTGTGCATGCCTTGCTTTCCTGAGGCTGGAGAAATAGGAGCTGTTTAACTTCCAGTTTGCAATGTGATGGGGTTCTCGCAGAAGGCCTGTGTTTTGGATCTGGCTGCTCCGCAGTCAGAATAAAAAGAATAAAAAACAAGGGCTCATTGTACGGAGCAGTTCATGTGAATAAAGGCAGTTGAAACAGGGAAAGCAAAAGCACACGAGACTGCGCTCTTTGGAGCAAACCCAATGATACGAGCACCCTCAGCACTGTGTTTCAAGTGAATAGAGCTTGGGTTAAAATGTCATTGGCAACACTTTTCTCTACATCAGCAACATCTACTGTAGTTTTGTTCTGAACGTGACAAACTACTTGGCCTAGAGAAAACGAGGCATATTTTTCTAAAAGTTGAAATATTTCCTTTCGCCTTTGCAGATGAAATGACTCCATGCTCCTGTTTCCAGGATATTTAATTTCAGCTGGAAGAGGAGTTTAGTTTGACTTTCAATTATTATCAGCCTTTCTTTGTGATTTTAGAGATTCTATTTCTCTGGAAAACCTGAAAGGTTTCATTTTGGATTGAAATTAGTAGCTTTTCCTCACTGGACTGGTGATTTGCAAATCATCTACTTACTAAATTTTCCACGCGTCGGTAACATCTGTTCAGCAGTTGCCTTTTTCAAAATTTACTGGGGTAGAGCATTATAGCTGTGCCTTTCTCTCCCTCCTACATGCAGTCTTTGCCTTTCTGCTTTGCTCTGGGTGCTGCCTGTACTTATTGCAGCAGAAAAATGTAGAACATTAGCATCTTTTAATCCTTTTATACCTCAAGTCGTCACATGTTTGGCCAACTTTGTTCTCCATTGTGCCTATCTGTTTCTGAAATAGCCTCAAAATTCCAGATACAGCAAAATAACCCAAAGTGTAGCCTGGCCCCGTGGTACTGCTGGAAGGCTATTTTAGAATTAAGATAATTCAATGGTTTAAGTGTGTTTGCTGGATCCCTAGGAGCAAACTTTTATCCCAGTTTGCAGGGATTTAGCCATTCAGTTGTTATTAATATTGAGCCATGCTGCTGAATCTACATGTTCTGTAAGGAAATAACCTAGATTTTAGCGCTTTCCTTTACACCAGACACTTATTTCAGCAAATAATAGAAAGGATGAAACAAAACGTGTCCTTAGCCTGCTATTTTACAGTAGCATGACAGAGAAGGAATGAGAGGCTAAAAAATAGCTACCAAAGACCTTCACAGCAAATTTGGACCCAGAATTTTCTTTCACACCACATTTGGAAGTACTATGTGGGGCAAAATAGAGAGTTGCAGTTCCTTCCAAAAGAGTAACTGGGACATAGGTGGGGGCTGAAGTGAAAAAGCAAAAAATATCTGCACCTCAGCCCTGCAATCCCAGCGTGATTCACCTTGGCAGGCCTGCACCTTGAGTCTTCTGGTGTTCGTCAAACAAAAAAACAGACCTGTCCTCAGTGGGCTTTGAATGAGAGACAATAAGCCTTCTGCTGCATACTTCTGCTGATGAAAAGCTGAATTTTGGATTGCTGAGATCGAAACATGCCAAACATGATCAGCTGCAGAATTAGTCTAGCCAATGCAAAAGATTCCAAAAAACCCAACCCAAACTCTAACCTAAAAACCAAAATAAGTAATTCAACATCAATTTTTCTAACGAGGCCGGTAGCAGTATTCTTTGAGAGGCAAGATGTTGCAGTTTTTAACCACTCTTTGTCTCTGAACTTTATTCACAACAAATGTGATTTTAAGTGCAGAGTTTATTTAAATAACATAGGGTGAGAGAGAGAGTCTAGTAAGGACATTTGCTCATACTGCAATGCAAAATAAAGTATCTGGTCTTCCTCTAAAACAAGTGAATGCACTTATACCAAGCAGTTCAGCTTTGATAGTCTGCAAGGAGCAATCTTCATTGCTGCAGAGCATGTGGCAAGAAAGGCAGAAGGACAGGAGCCACCACAACCAGGTGGCTGAGCAGGGAGATGCCTGAATTCCCAGCATGAGACTGGGGCAAATGACAGCAGGTGAACTTTGTCCTTTAGGGACTTTGACCATTTCAGAAGTCTCAGCTATGAAACTTCAGTCTGAAGCTCTCTGGCCTAGAGAAATGGAAACATTTTCTATCTCATTATAGCCAGTAAGAAAGGTTGGGGCAAGGAAATTGGTTCTAATATCACACTCCCTGACTTCTGCTCCATGGGGGTATCAGGAGGCAGCAGAACATTTTGGTATCAGACCTGTGGATTTTCTTGATGAAATTAATGCATTTTATAAACATAATTGAATTTTATAAACATAATTCATTGATGCAAAGAAAAGTAAAAGGAAGGCAAACAGCTTTGGAAGCTGGGAAACTTGACACGTGCTTATTTATAGCTAACAAAACTATAAAAAAGTGAGCAGTTTCAGTGGGAGAGGGATCTGCCATGGAACAGCCAAAAGCTCAGGCCATTGCCCCAACATGTGGCAAACCTGATTTCAAGTCAGGGAAAACCAGCCAGCTCCAAACCCGCCAGTGGAGCCCAAACCCCACAGATGTCTCCAAGTCACTCCCCCTCCTCTCGCCTTTTATTCGCCTTTTGTTGCTCTTTCACCAGGTTTATTCTGCAGAATGTGCTATGAGCACATCCACTGCTTGCAAACAATATTTATACAACTCAACTCGAAATCAAGGCTAAAAGATATTCATGGGATCCTCGTTTCTGAATGCAGAAGGAGGAACATTGTGGGGGATAAAAAATAGAAAGCTCTCTTGAGTTCACCTATGAATAAATGTGAACAGGTGTAAGGTCTGCACAGCAGCGTGTGGCACCAGCATTCGCAGTCCATCACAGGCAAACCTCTTTTTATTAACGGGCCGACAGGTGTCTTATTCAAACCACGGGGTTAAAAACATCATTACATTTCTGTAACATTCCACCCACACAGTGGATCCTGTAGGAGACGCAACAGTCAAGTCTTGAATGTGGGACCACAGCTGACTCACGCACTGGTTTGGAGATGTAGGGCTGCAGTGTGTTTTTTTAAGTGGACTATTCGGCTTCAATGGAACTAAACCTTCTCTGAATGGGGTTAACAGCAGAAAACAACAGAAGCAGAGCTGCCAGGGCTTCCATGCTAAGTTTTAGCTACATGTGCTCATGCAGGATACTTGCAGCTGTCACACGGATCTACCTGCACAAACTCTCTGTTCCCTAAACAACTGAAAAACACAACGCAGAAATGACCAAAGCCTGACATTCACCAGGTTTCACATAATCAAATTTTACAAGTTTCAAAAGCAACTCCACAATGACTGCAAATTGCCAAAGAATAAAGTAGCAAATGATAAATTGATTGCCTGCTGTTTCTTTGTGTACTAATTTGTGTTATGGCTTTCCAATCTGAAATTGCTTGAGTAGATTTTTGTTATTTGTTTTTTTTTTAGCTCAAATTGAAAATGAAATGACTGTGGTAAACTGAATGCATCAAGTGTAATGAAGAATTGATCAATTGTTGTGTTGTAGGGCTTTTCTGAGTAGTAGTTTCTAGTCTGTCTTCTTAAGATGAAAATTACAGTTATTAGCCAATTAGCAAGTAAGAATGCAAAACTGAGTCAGGTTTTGATAATAGAAAGATAGAAGAAAACCTGAAATAGTGCATGTCTGCTTATAATTGCCTTGTTTTACCTATGGATGGTGACAGAAAGATAACATTTTCTGTTTAATTATTCCCTAGCAAAAGAATTAATCCCTGGTTACTTCCTCCTTCAGTAATTCTGTTTTTAAACCATCTTTTTCAAGAAAAGATATAACTCTATTTTATAACCTAAAAGTCTACTCTCACTGCTGTCAGGCAAAAAGGAGGTGGAGGAGTAGAACTAAAAGCTCAGCATGGAAATGGCTCCATAGAAATAAAAAAGGACCAGGATTCATCTTGTCTGGTGAGAAGAAACTACACTGAGTTATCAGTCCCTAAGAAAGAGAGTGGTTCCTATTGAGAAGACTCCATCTGGCAATCTGATTTTCTTTTATTTACTTTCTAAAGAGCTGGAAACTGCCCGTGCTACACTCCCTATAAAAAGCACGGACACCATGTCGAGGAGGAAATTCCTGTCCCATCCTATCCCTCCCTGGGAGTTCCCCCCTCCAAACCTGACAAGCCACCAAGGCTCAGAAGACCTTCTGAGGACACACACCTGACTAGCACACATTCAGAGTCTTTTTAAAGTGAGCATGAATTTGAAACCACATGCAGCTACACTGTGATCAAAACTAGTTCTGTGTAAATGAGAAAAAGTCCATCGGTGTGCCTTCTGCACGGCTGATTCTGATCAAAACACATCTGCCTACAATATGCACCATATGGGGCAACAACTGTGTTTATTCCTGGGACTCCCTAATCCCCCGTGTCCCCGGTAAGCATGCGTATCTGTACCTGCAGCTCGAGCTGGATGGCCACAGAAAGGTATTTGGCTTTACACACCTATAATTATGGAGATAGTTTTTCTTATCATGATAATTACATCCTAAAAGAGTGTGAGGGTAGCAGCTGTAAATGTAATGAAGACTCAGCTGATAGCAGCTGAACTGGATTTTCTTTTATATCAAAAAGCAGCTTACAGCAGAAGTTCTTTTAGATTCCTGCAACCTTGCTATTTTTAGGAATGCTTCTACTACTCCTGGTAAATAAGCAGAGATGACCCTAAACAAAAAGGAAAATCACTCCCTCTTAGAACAGTGAATGGGCATTAAATTCCTCCAAATAAAAATAGTAGATATATTTATCCAGAGGTTTTTGTATATGGGAACTGAAAGTCTTGCTCTTTCATGCCATGAATAGACATCAACAGATCTTGTGCAAGTGTTAGACACGAAATGGGCAGTCTCTCCCAGAACAAAGGTACCACATTCCCCTGAAATACCACCATGGCTGAGGGAAACTGCTGGCTGAAACTGTAACCATCCTTTTTCTGCAGGAGAAAGACACCGACGAATTTTAATTTTGAAGGTAACTATGACTATATGTACAGAAACCGTATCTTTCAAATATTGATGAAACAAACAGTGAGGATTGCTGATAAACTTAGTTTCTGGAAATCTATTAGACTTCATGTCACAATTTTGCAGCTGGGAGTTCACAGCTTTATCTTATCACGCTGGCCAGGCAGGTCGCTGACTATTTCTAGCTCATGACCTTTTATTTCAATATTTTTAAATCCATCCAAAGTCCTAGGAGAAGGGATTTTTTGCATCCGCAGCAGGAGCTGCTATGTGCTCGAGCCCATTTTGCATCAACTCTCTCCAAGTTTCTAAGAGTGGGCAGCTTACAAAAGGACAGACAACAGGGTCAAAGAAGATCTGAATTTTGGTAGGAAGGTGGTGAGATCCTTCCAGGTTTGTGCATTAGCTGGGAAGTGGAGCGCTCCCAAGTGCGTTGCTGCAGAATGGTAACAAACAAAGCCTTACTCCAAAGGCAGGAGCAAACCAAACCGTTCTCCCTAAATCTCAAAACCCTGAGAGAAAAGCCCATTATAAACATGTGAGGAGTGCGCGGCTGCCGAAACCACTATTGTGCCAGTGAATGGGATGAATAATAGTCATGAATAATAGTAAAACAATAGCAGGAAAAAATTGCCTCGTCATCCTGCATACATTAGGAACTAAATCACACCCAGGACACACGCACGAATCTGGTGTTTGGCAGCGCTGAGCTGCCTTCAGTCGGAGCGCCCTTATCTTTGCACCAGTCTCTGCTGCATCCTGGATGCACTGACAATAAGTTAGTGGCATCAACTCTCTATCATCCATGTACAGAACTAAATTGAAGGAGCAGGGGGGAAATGTGGCCAAAATTCAGCATTTGCCCTGGGAGCAGTCTGGAAAAATGCGTCGCAGTTGAGATGCGGAAACAGCTCCAGCTCTCTCAAAGGGGTAAACCATGGAAGTCAAATTTCCATCTGAATAGAGCCCAGCGAGTTCTAAAATCATAACATGTGAGTTCGGTTTTTGCTACCGCTATTTGGGAAAGCTACATTTGCAAGGGTATGTTCAACTGAGATTAGGAGGTAAGAAAGAACCTTTTCATTTTGTTTCACTTTTTCATTCTGAGGGATGAGAGCAAAATAGACCAATCAATAACAATAATTATAATTTTCTTTTTATTGATTGCTCAGAAGTCCTTAAAGACATCATCATTAACTTAGAGATAACTTGAGGAAATTTATGAGGTTTTAAATTCTCTTCTGACACAGCAATAGTGATTTTTGCATTCAGATGCTCAGCCTTCCTGGCTCCGAAGCTGAGCCAGAATCAGCGAGGATGAGACTTGGTAAAATTTAGTAGATTAATTGACACAGTTTGGCTTTATTGTTTTTTCTAACTGGCACACTCTATAGATGAGGCTGTATTTTGCAAAGCAAAGGAAGTACAGACTTCGCCTGTCCTGTCCACCTCCCTGCTGATTTTCATCCACGTGACCACGTGTTGTCCCTTTCGTGCCTACTGCCTTACTCATGTGCAAGATTCACACTGAGGAGAGAAGCTGGATAGGGAGTCCCAGAGACCAAAATATTTTAAAGGACATCATTTCTGCTGGAAACTTCTTGGCTTATCCAGTCAGTGGGCCACACATGAGCAGTTGTCACTTAAATACTCGGTTCCTTTATCCTCTCCCTTTATAGAGCACTGAAGAAAGTGCTTTTCAGCACATCTGCTGTGGCAGTGCTCCAAAGTCCACGTTAAACTGCCCAGAAGTTCATCAGACTTCACTCACGTTTCTCGCAGGGACCGCTGGTTGTCACCTACTTTGTCGGCCCCTCTTAACACCTCTTCTGGCCCCCCAGAAAATACTTGTTTGCCTCTGTCTGCCTCCTCCCGTGTGAGCTGTACATAATGCATTATTCTGCAAAGTGTTCGAGGGAAACACATGCTAGAGGAAAAGTCTTACATAATCAATTCCTCCCTCCTAAACCACAGGTTAAAAATAGAAATACAAGCCAAGATAAGAGATACTAGCATGAATAAATAATTGTTTTCTCTGGAACTGAGCATTGGCCCTTGGTTTGTCAATACTGTAGTGCTTTACCTCATAGAAGACCAGGATGATAAGTGACCTTGTTTGCAGGCAAATGAAACTTGGATGCACCCTGCAGACAACATCTTGAGGATTTCTTTCAGCTACACTTTCTCTCAAGGCCCCTTGCCATCACCTTTGTGCAGAAAAAAAAGAATTCCTTGAGAATTAAACAAGAGACACTAATCCTGCCTGGTGGGAGGAATCTCTAGTAAGAGTTTCAGTTAGATAGAGCATAAGTATAAGCTACCAAGGGTGCTGCATAAAACAGCCATGGGACTGAGGGAAGAAGGAAAGGGATCTCTTCCCACATCACTGCTTCTGTCGTTGGTACTTGGACCTCCCTCATGCACTGCAGGAGGATGTATGGCAGCAGACATTTGATTTTCAAACACAGCAGATCCCTAGTGTTGAACAGTCTAAAGCCTGCCTTGAAAGAAACATGCTTATTCTGTAGAGTATACATGTAAAAAAGTCTTTATTTTGAGCTCCCTGGGTTACAAGAAGACGCCTTATTTTCACAACAGTGCAATATCTAAGGGCAAGTGTTAAGTAGCAGAATCTTAGAAAACCATGTTCTTGCTTGGCTCGATTTTCCTACTTCTTAATTCTGTCTGTTTACCAGTACAAATGATAATTACAACAAATGTCTTATTCTTTTCAGTGGGTGCTCAGCTTCTTCCTGGGTCAAATTTTCTATAATCGCATTCATTGTACACAATGGCTCATTTAGGTCTATCGATTTTGTCTTATGAACACATTATGACTTGTTTAAGACCTGGCCATTATGACTATCTGGTGTTTATACAATGTGCTTCCTTATCATTTCAGTTCAGTAGGAGGTTCTTCTGCTTCTGAATTATCTGAAAATAGCTTCATTATTAGCTATCAAGGATTTTAATATAATTATTACGTTTTACCTACCAGAGGAGCATGCATGGTTAAAGCATTTTTATGTGGTAATCTCTTTCACACTCACAACAAATTTCTGCCTCTGAATATTTTTAGGAATATAATTCGTGTCATCAGCATGCAGAATAAATGCATTATTTACATATCTAAATGTATTTTTTACAAATAAATAAATAATGCATCAGCATGCATAAAAATCTTAGCAAGTATTGCTGAAATAAGGCAGCAACATTAAATACTAATAAACTGTGAAAAGTTCCTTAGCTATAAATGCCTTATCTATTAATAGATTACTGGAATAATACATTACCAGATTACTAGAATAATAGATTACCTGGAACTTGCATCCACCAAAAGAAATCAGGATCTGGGAATATATTTTTCCTGGTCATGGAACTATTACAGCATATCACCAAAGGGTGCTGTTGACTACTATTACTTGGATCAGTCACGGGGTTTTTTATTCACCCTCCACACAAAAAAAATTTATTTTGTGATCTGCCAACTATTTCCCAGAGCTTTGGAATGCCCTTTAAATATATTGCATGGCTGGCGCCATTTTGCCCAAAACAAACATGCACCTCAGGCTTGTGGGCTGTATTTCTTTCAAGGTTTTCTAGCTGCCATCACCTACTGATATTATTTGATTTGCAGATGATGTTCAAAGCAAACAAATAAAATCTCACAGCTTCTTAAACTTTCCTCCACGTAAGCCACTGATATTTACTGGGAGCAAGAGCGACAGGTAGAACTCTATCACACCTGCACTCACCTGCCTTTAGACATAAAAGCAGAGGTTTAGAGAATTATTTCCTTTCAAGTTTCCAGCCTGCTGCTCCAATTTTCCTGGCATCCCTCCCTGACATGTCTGATGCTTCCTCCCATGGCTGTGAGCATCATCCTGGATGGATGGGCCCTTAGCAAATGCGTTGTGGTCCCCTCAGCATCATCTTTTCCACCAGTGCCTCTGCCCAAGAAGTACACCAGTGACTCAGCTGCCTGCAGACCATCCAGCTACCAACCTGCTCAAAATCAGCTCCAGCCAGTGGATCTGCACTTGGGGTATCCCAGAGTCATGCCCTAAAAACACCTTTCCATATATTTTTTTTTTTTTTGGCTGATCCCCAGTATAGCCCTGTGGAGCCCCAGTCCCACCCAGTACAATATCGAGCAACCCACCAAGAATGGGCTTCTGGGCTGCTGCCCCCAGGATCTACTGACCTGCATATCTTCCTCCAGCTGTGGTCAAATCCATGTCTTCTTTAGCCGAGAGTCAAACCCAGGTCCACGACAGTATTTCAGCATGAAACACCAGTTCAGATATCCAGTTTCTGCTCAATTTCCAGCAGCTATTTCTGGATGCTTCTGCCTTCTGCAGGAGGATCTCCTCTTCCCAGTGAGCCCACAGGCTGCCCCTCATTTCATTTGCATGCACCAACGTCAGGTGAATCTCAACCTCCAGGCATTAACAGCAACATTTCTTATGACTTCAACGGAGAGAGATTTTCCCCACAGAATTTGCTTTATCATGCCACCAGAGTTATTTAAATGCCATTTTCACCTAGCAGCTGCAACAGGTACTGCTATTTGTTTGGGGTTTGTGCCAAAAAGGAGCCACCCAGTGTCTCTTTGTAGCAAGTTGCTGCCATAAAATTGTTGGGTTAAAAAAAATTTGCCTTAAGCCTAGTGAAGCAAACAAACCTTTATGTCTTCGCAATAGCTTCTTGCCTATATCAAGGGTGATGGTGGTTCAATAAGCTCTTTGCTGGAGACCTAAGCACCAGCTACTGAGCAACATTTAATTCCAACAACACTCTGGACAGGGAGAAACAAAATCTCCTGGCAGTTTAATTTCTTCCTGAAGGACATGTGAATGGTCATAATGACGATGAGCACTCAGTCCCCTGAAAAGCCAGCATTTTTTTCTTAAGCTTTTTTAATGCAATTATAGGAACAGAGCTGGGCTATTCAATTAAGTATATAGGTTCCTCCTACATAAAGAAATAAATATTTCCTTTTAAAAGCAATCTGGCCCGCATGCTAGAGTAACAGTGACTCCATACAAAACATGGATGTGGACTTTTATTGCTCCCCACAACAGGGGGTAGAGTTGTGATATTGAGCACTTCATCACTGTACACTAGCTTGACATCTGCATCTGACTTTGTCATGAATTAAAAATGAAGAGGAAGGCTTCATTTGATTAGAGCATAGCTACAGTCACCGTAAGGTGCAGGCGGGCATCCCTCAGAAGAACGACCATCAGGGCTCAGCTGTGTCTTCTTGTGGTTTTTTTAAATAACATTTTCATAATATAGTCCAATTACAGTGATGCCTTTATTTATTTCTGTGGGAAAGGCAGTAGTGATTAACTTGTACCATGGCCTCCAATTTACATGTTGAAGCTTACAATGATTCTGTCACAAGGCCATAATAAGCACCATTTTACAAGGGAAACTCAATATTTGAGGAATTGTTTTGCTCACGGCTTGCTGCAAAACCCAGGTGAGCTTTGGCTGGACGCTCCCCCCCACTCGGTGCCGGCATGCAGCCGTCGAGCCCAGGGTGGCTGGGTCTGATCTGCATTGGGGGGAGAACAAAATCCATCAGTCTGGCTCCAGGAGAGCAGACAGCACATCAGTTTTCCTTGCTGGCTCCTCAGTGACAGCCTGTAAGCATAACTAAATGCAATCACAGGTATATAAATGCACTCTGACATTTAATACAGAGCAAAACGCACCTTTAGAGGTGGTGGCTGATACAGACATAGATGTTCTTCAGGGACTGAACATGGGGTGTTTGAAAATTAATGGGTGAGCATCCCTCTCCTTACTGACCTCTCATGCCCCCTCGTGTGCTCCTACAAGTCCCTCACTGCCCTTCGCAAGTCCCAGCTGCAGCATTCAGCTCCTCTAACATGACATTTTCTAAACTACTGCAAACATAACTATGCGAAGGATGAAAAATAATTAGTTGTGTCTCGGTGTCTAATATATTTGCATTGTTCGGACAGAGTAGTTAATCATTGGTAAGGCCACAATATATTGTGTACACTTGGATTATAACTAATAAGTACTGAGCAGAAGGTTATTAATTACATTTAAAGGGAATATTTTATATTATTATTACTGAGAAACTGAATGCTCTTAATTCTTACAATGCTCTGGCAGGATTGTTGTAGTGATACTGTGTGAAAAGTTTACTTTTAGGCTCTTTTGTTCAGAGAGGAGGTACTTAGGGCCAGTAAAAGGCACCTAGCACCCGAGTCCTGTTCCATTAACACTGCTGAAGCACCAAGTGATATTGAAAAGGTCAGCAAGGGTCTGCATTTCTTAACATTTTATTATTTTAAATAGGGTAAATTTTAATTCCTGTAAAACAGTTGGTCTGCTGAAATGGCACTTGTTCCCTTGGGCTGGAATTTGGCAAAGGACAGTGTCTGGGTGATCCCCACTGCTGGTCCCAAATCCCCAGAAAGGACATCTGAGAGAGGGAGTGGGATCCCAGGTTTAATTAGAGGTACAGTATTTCCAAGTGTTCCCTCTCTAAAATGACTCTTAACTGTAGAAAAGAAAAGCTTAAGGCACTCCTTTTTTCTTTAAAAAGGCAATTGTACTAATTCAGCTGAATTTTGCATTGGAATTACACTATCACTTTGACAGTTTAGCTCCCTGAAAATTGCAATAAAGGTTCTGTTATGCTACATTTTGTCCCCATTTGTCTTGTATACCATTGCCTTGCCTTTGGCACAATAAAAATAATCTTTAAAAAGAGTACCATAAATGGATTGACTTTGACCTTCTGAATATCTTGTCAATAAAATAAAAATTATAAATCTGTTTCAGAGTGCAGTTGGCGTAATATTGAAGCAGAAGTTATAATCCATAAAGTGACATTTGAAAAATGGTCTTACGGGGAGGGGTCTTACGCTCTGTCAACGATGTGACATCAATAAGCTCTATTTACAGCGCAAAGAGGTGATTTTTCCTAACTGCCAGGCTCACTCCTGAAACCAGGTTGTGCAATTCCTGCATTGTTCTCTTTGCCTCTTACATCATTGTTAGCAATTAAAGATTGCCACAGCAAGAAATTAGCTGAGACTTCTGCTGCCGATGCATGAAGCAACCTCCGTCTCCTCCTGTGACTTGCTCTGCGATGCCAACAGAGCGAAAAATGGACTTTAGCTCACAGAGAAATGGCCAATGCAACCTAGAAAAGGCCCTTTTTATTTTTTCTACCTGATCAGCTTTTTGAAAAGAAACAACTTTTAAAAGAACTACTGCAAGGCTTCTTTTTATTAGGTGATATGAAATTGTAAGAGAAATCAAGAGAAGGATGGAAATAAACAGGGCAGGCGTGTAAACAAGCACACAGCGAGGAGCAGCAGGTTTGATTCAAACTTTGTGATGCATGCACAGAAGATCTGATGTATTTGGCTTTATGGGTACATGCCTCAGGCAAGTGTGACCTGTGGCTTGCTGTATATTTGCAAGCTTAACTTAAGCTTATTTCTAAAAACCCTGTGCTGTTGTTTTTTCACCATTTCTTCTTCTCTTTTTAACATTTCTTGTTTTCGTTATCCTAAATATGTATTTAAAAGTATGTGAAATGCACTTCATACTTGAGCATCAATTTTCATCGTGATTTAAATGCTTATGCATATCGGAAACTAAATTTTAAAAAAACCACATATTTTCAATGATCGCAAGGTTTCATAATCTGAAAACACTATTTGATTTCTGAGGAGGAGCAATTCAGAGGTAAATCCCTAAAACTAGACTGAAATCACGTTAAAGGGTTAAGCTTTCTGTTTCTGATGTGGATGTGATGAAAATCTAGAGAGCTAAAACCTTTATGTTACCAAGCTTCCAATTTAATAGATTTAATTCCAAACTTGATTTTTTTCCCAGTGTTTGCCTTGAAAATTAACCCAATCCTAAACTGAATCTGAACATAAGAGTATGTACCCACCTTTAAGCAGTTATTACCAGTATCCAATTGAGTTTACTTATTTAATCATTGTCTTTTTCCACCCTTTCCAGCTCCTGAGTGCTCACCGGACGGACACCGCGTCCTCCGCAATCCCTACCGCAGCACCCGGTTTGACTCCCTGGAGCTGCAGCGAACGGCAGTTCAGGACCTGGTTTGTGACCACTCCTTGCCACCAGCCTGGTACCGATTCATGATTTACAACAAGCCTGCAGAAATGCCAACGAAATGTGTTGAAGTCAGTAAAACTTAAGCACTAACCCTCGTGAACTTGAATAAATCCTTTGATGCAGATTTTCTTTCCAGCCACCTCTGTACTCTCATATCCAGTAGAATGCAATGGGGATAGGTGAGTGGTAAGGGGAAAACCACTTTTCCAGTAATATAAGAATAAGAAAAGAATAAAAATAATAAGAATAAGAAAATCAGAATAAGAAAATCAGAATAAGAAAATCAGAATAAGAAAAATAAAAATAATAATAAGAAGAAGAAGAAGAAGAAGGAAAAGGAAAAGGGAATAAGAATAAGAATATTTAGAGACCTGGATAGCTATGGACTGGCCATTATTCAAACATTAAACAGGGTGTTTTCTATCTCTAAAGAGAGATATTTGGTAATCCACATACATCACTGTAATTTATACTTTTTTCAAGCTATTCAGTTGCTTTAAGAATGGATTCTGGAACCTGAGTCTTTCCCCATGTAATTTATTTTGAAATAGCAATATATCCTTCTTATGAAATCAGAATGGAAAAATCAGAAAAATTTATATTAAAAAAGATTCTTTAGTGATACAAAAGGGAAAGCTAAATTTGAGTCTTTTTCCACAATTACCATTTTGTGTATTATTTAGTTTCATAAGTAGGCTAATGGCTTTCTAAAGCAAAAAGGCTCCACCACATAAGACTCTAAAAAAGATGAAACAATTATCTGTTTTTATGTGTGTTTAATATGTATGACAATAATGTTTAACTTGCAATCATTGTTGCCAGAGCAACTCAAGACCCTAAAGTCATTGCCATCTCAAATAGCCCAGCTGCAGGAGGTTAGAATAATTTCAAACACACTGTTAAACAAAATTATTCAGAAAATAATAAACTAATTACCATAAATGACTTTAAAATGAAATAGTCAATCTGGAGTGTCAGGGAATTTAAAATTCGGGGATGCTACCCTAGCTGGAGAATCTTCTCGAAATTAGCAAACAATGTTTCATATCCATTCAGAATGGACCTCTGAACTTGTCACAATAGAATTATATCTCAATAATCTAATAGTAAATGAAATGTTGAGAGAAAATTGTTACTTCTGTGGGATTCCTTACTCTCTGCATACACTAAATATAAATCTAATTAATGTGAACAAATTGGCATTTATTTATTGAAATATTCATTTCATGGCAGGTCATCCTTGAATATCCCAATGCATTATGAAGTTTACTTTTAAAAGCTGCTCAATAAGTGTATATATATGCTATAAAATTATTTAATTTGTCATTGTACTTCAGCTTTTTTGAGTATGTAGTAATGCTCATCTGTATGAGATTTCTTTCTAACAATACATGCTTTGTTTCTTTTAATCTCTTCTCTGGAGTTTTTTATTCAGGTTTGTAGAGCTATATTCATTAGTTTAGTTTCTTATCTTGTAACATAATTCTTTCTGTTGGTTTCTTCATTATCCTCTGAACGACAGTAAATCTCAGCTTCACCATGCTGATGAAGGATTACATCTGTTAGATATCACAACTGGAAGAATATGCTTCTTTTAGATCTTCACCTTCTAAATCTGCCTCTACGTTCTATCTCTTCCACTTAATTAAATCATTGTTTAATTTGGTTTTCCATTTAATTTGAGCAAAACCTCTGGAACAAAATAATTTATATTAATAACTGCACAGCTTCCACTCCTTAATAAGCAGTTATTATTGGACATTCCAGCCTGGCTGGAGTGAGCTGATTTTAATTAAACAAGTCAAAGACAAAATCCTGAACAGGTAGAAGAGAAAAGAGACCAAATAAAACCCAACGGTACAGCTGGAGAATTAAAAAGTACATTACTCTAGCACCTTGTGAAATCTATGCCTGGTGATACCCTGTTGCTACTGGCCAGGTACAATTAGCTGTTTATTGATGGATAAGATTAACTTCTTAGTTCCAAGTCAGAGTAGGTAAGGATTCTTGTCACCCAATTGAGCTCAAAAGGGATTTAAACCATAGTGGAGATATAGAGGTTCTGCCCAGCTTGGGAGAGAATCACAGAAGGACAAACGGCACATGATGGGTGGGCTTCCGGAACTGGCTGCGGTGCCAGGGCAAGGGTATCTGACTCCTCCAGACATGCTCTCAAAGCCTGCGTTCTGAATCTTTCACAAAAAAAACCTCCAAAATATAGTTTCGTAACCATAGAAAGTATCATATTCAACAGAGAGCAGAACCAAATCATGTACACAGGTTATGAGAGTCTCAGTCTACAACCATGTTACAGCTGAGACACAGAAATCTTTTTAATGAAAAGCAAATAATGGCTCTTAAGAAGCTGCTTCTCATCAACTAATTTAACAAGTGAAAAACAAAGGGGAAAAAAAAGACAGAAGAAAAACCCAAAGCTTTTATGTCAAAGAGAGTGCAAATATGAATTGCATTCCTGAATTCTTCACTCCTTGAATCCAACTGTTGTCCATAAACTTATTCCTCCAGTGGCAAAATGCTTTTGCTTGAAACAGCTTTCCAATTTAGGCTTTGCCTGCTAAATTTCTCCGGGGGGTAAAAAATGATCCTGACCTTCCTCCCCCTATTTCTTCCTTGCTTCTCCTGCTGTGCTCCCAAAGGAGGCACAGCAATTACCAGATCCTGGCCACGCAGTCTTGGCCACAGCCACTTCCCCATCCAAAGCCTAGCAGAAAAGCAAACTTGCAAAATTTGCACCCCCAGGTATTGAGGCTGTTGCCTATACAAACAAGTTTATTCTTTGAGAACTGCCAAATTCACTGTGAAAAGTAAAAACGCTAAAGGAAGACAGCACAGGGAAGCTTTTATTACGATTAAGGTTCTGTACTAAGGAATAAGAAACAAAGCACAGACATGGCCAGACCTAGTAGTAAAATGACCTTCAGAGGAAGAATAGAAGTGACATAAAAATTAGAGTTCAACAGAAAATTTACTAAAAATACAGGGAAGTATTAACAGTCAGCATAGGAAAAAACATACATCAGTTAGAGAAATCGGGCTTCTGAATGAAAATAATACAAAGTATACACATAGATCTATATGTTGATATGTACATACGGGCTAGCCCCATGAAAGGAATGAATACTAAAAAGTAATGCAAGAGAACACAACCCACTAATGTTATTAAAGATCTGCTCTACACTCAGATAAAAGATCAATCTGTGGATTTCAGCACAATCTGTGGATTTGTGCATGCTGCTAACCGCAATACAAATGCGAATATCACACCATGCTAACAGGCAGGGCCTAAACACTGGCTCACACCTCCTGGAGAAGCGAGAAAGACAGCTGGAAATGTATTTCTTCCCCTTGCTTATGTGGAGGGAAAAAAAGCATAGATTATTCTCTGCAACTTTAAGGAAAAACATCGATTAAGAATTTGATTAATAGTAACTGGTTCTGAAGCCAGTGATACCATATGCATGAGGCAGCTTCATTGCTTCTCAGAGCAATGCTGATACTTCCCAGATTTGAGCAGTCAGTTGCAAACAGCAAATCACTACGAGAACAACTGTCAGTATCACAGGCTCGTCCTCTGACACAGAGGATTCCTGCTACCATATCAGTTGAGCAGAGAGATTAAAACAGGTGTTACTGCACTGACCATGGAAACCACCATACACCCACTGCTGAGACTGGTCTCACAGGTCTCCATATCTTATGAGGAACGGCTGAGGGACTTGGGGTTGTTTAGTCTGAAGAAAAGGAGGCTGAGGGGTGACCTCATCGCTCTCTACAAGTACCTGAAAGGAGGTCGTGGAGATGTGAGTGTTGGTGTCTTCTCACAAGTTACAACCAACTGAACAAGAGGAAATGGCTTCAAGTTGCGCCAGGGGACGTCTAGGTTAGACATTAGGAAAAACATCTACACTGAAAAGGTTCTCAGAGACTGGAGCAGGCTGCCCAGGGAAGTGGCTGAATCACTGTCCTTGGATGTGTTTAAAAATTGTCTGGATATGGTGCTCAGGGACACAGTTTAGAAGTGGGCCTGGCAGAGTTAGGTAATGCTTGGGCACAATGATCTTGAAGGTCTTTTCCAACCATAACGACTCTATCATTCTATGATCTGAAATCTCAGAGTGCCTCACCAGCCATCAGTTCTCCCACAACACCCATCAATACAGGTGGCCCAGATGTACAGTCGAGCAATACAAAAATATGCACACTGCCAGGACCGAGAGGCACATACCAGGCACATGCACACAGATTTACACAGATACACATCCCTTACATACATGCACAGCATCGCATGCCATCAGCTGAAGGGCAACCTCTCAGAGCAGCCACTGCTCCCTCTTGGTTTCCTCCCACTCTAAAGGCAACCCCTCGCTTGGGTTCACTTTGTTTTCTGCAGTCCCGCTGGCATGCATGGCAGGAGCTCCTGGTTCAGGGGCTGCTGGAGTCAGATGTGTGTCGTATGAGACTTTAGCAGGATTTCTCCCTCATGAACCAGCCCACTCACTCTAGTTTTTCAGCATCCACAATCCTGCAGGAAGGATTTCTACAGGTGAATTATGGGTACGACAATCTGTTTTGGAAATGCCCAAGAATATTATCTGCCCGCGACTGTTTACCAAGATTACTGCCGATAATCTCCTGCAGAAAATTAATTCGCTACATGAGCAAAACCTTCTCCAATCCTGTACATGCTCTAAATTCATGCACAATCGTAAAAGGGGCATAAGAAGGACGTTACACAGTAAGGGCTGGTGTTTTCTCAGCAGTTTCATTTTTAAAAATATAAATTTATTTTTGTGTATATACTAGGCTCAAACATAGGCTTAAATGCTAATCCTTGGTTTATAAAATAAGGTTACGTTAAAGCATGTCAAATCTCACCTGCCGATGATGCTTAATATTGTAGCCCCTGGAGGAGAAGATTTACCTTTTTCCTATGCTCGGTTTAATTTCCCCCTCTGCTTAATCTGTTGTAGAACATTTTATACTCACAATCAAAACACAATAGCTCAACTGCATACTTTTTATTTTGCTTCAATTTTTATTTTGTTCTCAATCCAACCCTACTTTTTTTTTATGAACTTAAAAGCAAGTGACACTTTCAAGGTATTATTTCCTGTTTTCATCTGTAATTCACTTTCTTGCATGTATATGTGAATGCTCCAAGATCATAATGGTAGGTATAAAGAGGTTTTGGTTTTCTTATTTGTTTTTTAGGCATGCAGAAAGCCTTCTGTAGAAATTACAATTACAGCCTCTATTGTTCAGAAGCATATACTTAAAAGAAATACAAGACAGGCACTGGTTTAATTGCTACTATAGATATTCCTGATATAAATGGATTTCTGTGGAGTTCAGCCCTAGACTTTAATAAAAAAATCTTATTCACTTTAACTTACTACAAAGAAATTAAAAAAAACTAAGGCAAAGTAAAGTTTTGAGTGGATAACGGATACAAAATCACAATGCTTTAACTGCCAACCAACAGTATACCAAAAAGCTTTCCATCTCCATCTAAGTAAAACAATGCAATTCTCACATATGGTGCTACTTATTTTTAACAGCATAATTTCAGCGCAATACCCAAGTGACAAGAACAATCAAGCCTGATTTCTTTGCACAATTATAAAGAACCTTAGAGTGTTCAATCAATCAAACTGGTTGATTCTCCAAATACCAGCTAAATGGAAGGAGACATCATTGCATTAAATAATGATGGTTTGTCTCATTGTTTTGGCAAAAGAGGGACAAATTTAATTTTTTTTCAGTTAGGTTTTATGAACCGAATTATTTAAAAGATTAGCTAGTGCCTAATTATAAATAAAAAATAATTAATGAATGCTTACTTGCCACACAGAGGTGTTGCAAAGATTAATTAGGTAAGGTTCATAAAATGCTTTGAAGATTAAAAACACCACTTCATTATAATTGGATAACATATGAAAGGATACTGAGCACTAAAGAAGCCTGCCAAGAGCCTAAAAACTCCTTTTTGTGTTAGGTAAGTCCTCCTTTGTGCAAGCTGTGTCACTGGACATCTAATATAGATGTGCTGAATGACCTAAATTTAGAGTTTAACACAATACAGTTTACTTCACTAACTTGCCATTACCTTGATGAGTTGCAAGTCCAAGCAAACATGTCAACTGAAGCAATCAGATGCTTGTGATCTCTTCTGTGGAGTGTTTATCAGGCGTCCACTGCAGCTCGCCATCCAGGACACTGCTTAAAGACATATAAGGGAGACAGGGTCTGCAGGGAGAGAGACTATTTCTCATTACACCTACAGGTATATATACCAATATATTGACCTACCGATGTACTGAGAAATAAATGGATGGACTGTGGGCCTGCAGGTGTTTCCTGCTGCGTAGCTTCCATTTCAAGTGAGGAAGGCTGATATTTTGTACGTTCTGGTGGTCGTGCTACTGTGCAGACAACATCGTGTAGATCACCTGGAGACCTTCACCACCAGCTTCCCAGCAGACGAGGTCTTGCCTATGAGAGACTTGCGGAGTTTGTATAATTCCTTTTCTTCATTTTGGAAACGCTGCTGAGTTGTGGTGTGAGATTCCCACAGCTTTATGCTATTCTTAGAGCAACAATGACTGTAGTTATTGCAGGTAAACGCTATATTGTAAATGCCCGTCATTTACTACCCCTGTGTTCAATTTTCTGGTTACTCTCCCAAACGTCTGGTACAAAATTTAAAGCTAATTACGCCACAGTTGAGACTTGAAAATTTTGGCTTTTAGAAGCTTCTTCTCCTAGATTTTTTTACTCCTATTTTCTTTTTTATTTTTTTCTATTCTTATCTCTACCACTGCTTGAATACATAAATACATTTGTCCTTGCCTTCCCAGCGTGGGGCAACTTGCCTGCCTCAGACGGACAGCATGTAGCTCAAAGCAGAAAATAAATGCATGTATATCAGAAAGCCACCAGGAAAACAGAAATACCTGATTTACACCAAGATTCTCCCTTGGTCAGCCCCTAATACTGTATCTTAGTTTGTCACCATATCTTGCTTTCTCGCAGTCTGACTTTTCCTGGGTGCAAAATCAGTCAAAAGGCCTCATTATTGCTTGTAGTTGGTGCACATTACATAATAACCTATTCCGCTCAATTGGTTTCAGTGCAAGGTTTGCCAGAACAAATCTGGGGTGCTGCAGATCACAGCGGGGGGTTATCAGTAGCCCTGCACGCTATGCTGGTGGCTGACGTCAGCGATGCTAATCCAGTCCTTCCCGAGTGCTCACCTGGCTCACAGACTTTGTGGCAAGGATAAATATGAGAAAAATCACCATCCTCTTATGTTAGTGTGTTTGTGGGTTTTTTTTCCTCTGTGTGTGGGATACAGTCCCACTTCTACATACAGATTCCATTTTGTCTTTTTTTCACAGCAGAATGCACTTGCTAGCTGTCCATTTATCTACATGGCCCACAGCACAGCAGATAGATGGGTGTCTCATTAATTAATTTATCTTTTCAGCCCTCCCGCAAGGCAGGGAAGTACTGGTGCTATCTCAGTCACCTCTAACTCTGGGTTAGAGATAAGGAAGCAAGGCACACAAGGAGTAAGTGATTTGCCCAAGGTCAGGCAGCAGCCAGGGAAACTGAGGCGCCACGTGTGCCTGGCCAGCGATCGCACTCCCCATGGAGGAGCGCTGATGAGTTGGGGCCAGTTACACCACCAAAGGCAGAAGCAAATGGCTGCAACAGCTTATTCTGAGCAGCAAAACATCTTCTACACAAAATCATTAGAGCATTTTTTCAGTTTATTCAGCGATGGGTGCAAGTGTTCCTTGAGTGACAGGTATTCACAGGAGATTGAGTCACCTCAGAGCAATGAAGATCACTTTTCAGCGACTGAGTATCAGTAAACAGTAGCAAGAGCCCTTTGCAGATGGTGTTAGCAGCACTGGGAATGTTTTTTGTGGCATGAGCGGTGCCAGCATCCCTCCTCCTCCTCGGCAGTGAGTGTCGGTGCCAGCCGTGGGTCCAGCGGGAGGAGGGGAGTGACCCAGAAGGGATGGGTGGGCGGTGCTCTGTTCCCTTACCCAACCATTTTCCTTCAAGGCTTTCTGTGATCTCGCACACATCCACTGAGCTCCAGCACTCCCTCATCTCTTTTGCTCTGCATCCCCTTACTCCAACTCTTCTGGGCTTGTGAGGTTCAAAACACCTGTAAGGGACACTCACAAATATCTGCATTTTAATGCAACTTGAAAAATAATGATTCAACCCAGCAATCTTTCTCAGACATGCAGAGGCACTGAAGCCAGCAGTTACTTGGAGTAAGAGGAAATCCAAGTGCAAGTATCTCCTGAAGAAGATGAATATGAAGCAGAGACCACAGAGCTTCAGTTACAATCCTTCTCCCTGAGCCTGTCCTTCCTTTGCATACAGTACTTCTTCTCTGGATGATGTTTGCTTCACTCTTCTGTGTCATCACAAGTGTATGCTCATAAACGTGCTTTGGAAACATGTTACTTCACAACAGATCTCACTCTCTAGGTCAGAAGTTCACTGGCATACAACAAATCCCTGACATCTGCATTTCTCCCAGCGCAGGAAGCACCAGTGTCCCGTAAAGCTATAAACAAAGAAACAGAGCAAATCTCTTAAAATGTTACACGCAACATGGCTTTTAAAGGAAAGGATTCGTCTAAAATTCCACGTAAAAGCATTTTCATGCTGATCCCCTCTTCTTGTTACACTGGCACGCTGTTCCTCCCTGGGGACCTGCTGCGCTGGGCGAGCTTCAGCGCCTTCTGCAAGGACAGCGGGAACAAGGGACCCGAACGGGAGGGCAGGGTCAGGCCCTCCACTCAGCTGCTGCTGCTGCACATCTAGGGGAAAAGAAACACTTTGGGCAATTTTAATGGCGTCTCTCTGGAATCCTTGTTTTCAGAAGCCTGGCAATAACTAGGTCCAAGTGGAAATCAAGCCATGTCATGCCATGTGCTTTACTGTCTTCAAATACCTTCCTTCTTCTGAGTGTGCCGCTCCCGCTCCCCTGTCCCCACTTTCTCACTTGTACAACTCCCAGGTAAAATTCAAACTACAGGAGGGCACCAGTGCATGACTTAATAAACATATCCTTTGACTTTCACCGCTTCCCTTGCTGTCACAAACAACTTTTGATCTTATACAGGGAGGCAGCAAACCCTGGTCAACGGGAAAGAAATTGCAGGTTGTTTTTTTTTTTCTTCCATGTGATGTATAGCCAAATAGTCAGACCGGGAGCAAGTACGTCCCCCTGAGTCGGAGTGTTAGAGATAGTTTGCTATCGCTGGCTGAAGAAACGCAAAGCAACGGCAGCTGTCACGCTCTGCGGAACATGACTGATATCTGTGAGCAAATTATTGTCAGTTTTTGGTGATAATTTTCAAAGTTGAGATCAAGTATCTGTGTGCTTTTCATATTGGAAAATGATATGTACCGGTGCAGAACAACAAGTTACCACTGTAATTTGCTGTGTACATTTTATTAGGCTCTGATTATACCTATCTCCTCACTGAGGTACTTAAACACAGCTTTAGATAATCATGTCCCTCCAGTCAGCGGAAGAAGCCTGGTAGGTACAGAGAGCAATTCATATAGGAGATGCCTGAACATCCTCCTCTAAGGTGGGAAAGGTAAATCTGGTGAAGCCTCTCCCAGCCATGACTCCAAATGCTGGAGTTTAAACCACCTAGGACCAACCTCTTCTGCTTTGGGATTATTTGAGAATTCTATCTGTGTAGAGTCACCTCTCTAAACCAAGCAAGACATTTTCATCCCCACCTACACAACTTTTTCACTGACCCTCCAAGTACACCACACTCAAATTCTTGAGTTTTAGCGATTCTCCACGGAGTCTTACTGCATTTGCTGTAAACGCCTTCTTTTGTGTGCATCCTCAGATGAATAAATGCGGGACACAAGCTCCAGTGTGGCTGTCGCTGAAGTCTGAATCGCTGCCTGTCCCCGGCGAGAGCAAGTGGCTCACGGCCTGTGCCACCTGGCAGGTCTTCTTCGGCGGCACCAAGGACTGCTGCTTGTTTCGGATACCTGTCGCCGTCCGGAACTGCGGCGAATTCTTTGTGTATCTCCTGCAGCCTACTCAAGGATGCATGGGCTACTGCGCGGAAGGTGAGGGTCAGCAAAGTATTTATCAGTAAGACTGCATATGCCTCGCTAGCTGTGCGTTCAGAGGTCCTGGTATTGCACTGCACATCTTAGTGACCTTGCAAGTCAAGCATGGCTCCTAGTATGACCCAGACCATGTAGGAAATAAATCAGTGGCAGCCCAAGGTGTTCCTGAAGAATAGCTATTATTACCAGTGCAAAATGTAATCTGGTGTGCATTACTGAAGTGTTCTTTGCTTGGTTACAGTTCACATGTAACCTTTCCTACTGTCTTTGGTTCCACTTTGGCTTGAAGTTGCACAGCTAGTGAGCAGAAGCACCATATCCATGTTACTGTGTCTGAGGGTTGTTCTTATCTTCAATAATCCAGTACTCCCCCCCTAAAAAAGATAATTCTGAAACTCTGGAAGGAAAAAAAAATCCCAAACTGATAACATCTTTTTCATGACATTTATATAATTACTCTCGTCAGAAATAATTTTCAGCCTACTACAAGAGATCTAACCCCTGGTTGGTAGCTAGGAAACAAAGGAACAGCACAAAGCAATTGCTCGCTGAGTTAAACCTTCTGAACTTTGGAGCATGTTCAGTGCATATAGATTTAGTCAGAAAAGACATTTTTTTCTCAAAAGAAAAAAAAAAATCACCTTTATACTTTGCTTTCAGCATTTTTGGACAGAGACACGACACACTGAGAAACTAGGGTTATCACCTTTCAATCAGGCAAAATTCAAGCTTAACTAAATTTTAAAGAGAGAGAGAGCTATTTTCTTTATCAATATTTTAACATTGCCACATGAAGAAGAGAGAAGAGGAATGCTGAAAGAAAGTGAGATTAATTCACTATTTGAAATAAAAAATATCCATTAAAATAAATGAGACTGCTCTTTACTTCCCATGATTATTTCTCAGAAATGACTTTTTTAAATGAACAGTCATTTTCCAGTTTAAGCTTGGCCTTTTTTAAACTACAAGGTTTTCACTACCATTGCTTGAAGATTTTTTTACCATTACATTCCGGGTGATGAGTTTTATCCTTTCTGTTGATCCATACTTGTTTAGTTATGTAAATCTGCCTGCATTTTTCATAAAAGTTTATCCCTTCCCATCTATCACAAACCAATGACTTTTTGCCTTTTGCTTACCACTGCTGTTGAAGCTTTCATCTTTTTCCTGGGCATTTCAGTGAAGTCTAGCTCTCTCGAGCCTTTAACATCTTGTTTTTAGGATGTTTTTGCAGTACTGTGGATTTGATGGAAAAGACTCAAAGCTGAAGGTTTTTTTACTGAGGGTTGTTAACTCACTGTCTTAAATTCAGCTCTGAACACTGCACCACAGGAGCCAGGTCCAGGTGGCATCGTCACGGCTTCTTGCCAGGGTCAATCCCCCAGCCCCATCCAAGCTGGAGGATTGGGACCAGGACACCGGTCAGCACTTCTGAGCTGCAAAACAAAATGAATTTAAGGTTTCAGAGCCTGGCAGAAAGGACACAGCTGGGAAAAGCGGCATACTTGTTTGCAATTCTGCTCATGTCCTCCCGTGAGCCGATCACCTAACTTTGTCCTTCTGCAATAATTTCCTGCAGACAGTCACGATGTGAGCTGCACTTTGAGGCAGTTTCCCTCAGAAACAAAAGAGAAAAGGATATAAACAATTGTCCCTTATTCATATTTTAAGTAACTAGTTTCTTTTTCTTACCTCTTGTTATTTGCCCTGGACAGACGTTAACACATTGGCTCTTCATTCTGCTCTAACAGCCTCATGCCTTATTCCCTTGGGCTTCCATAATATTTTCTTCTTTCAAAAAAGTTACTTAATTTATCCTTTCAAAGCACATGAACTAACTTCATGTTCCATTTGAGTCTGCATGTCTAGAGATGAAAGAACATCACCCTACTGTATTATACATCGTTTTGCTTCTACTTCTTAGGTGAGTTTAACAGGAAGAAAAGTTTCAGACTTCATGACTTGTTGAAGCCTATAGAAAGTGGGTGGTATTTTTAGAGCAATGGCATTACTCAGGGCAGAGGGAGATTATATTGAGCAAACTCAGCCAAAGCACATCCCAGAACAGCTTGGGAAGGATCTCTGCAGCATGGCAATATGGCTGGGTGCTCTCCGAGAGTCGTTTTACCTCTGCAACATAATGATTTCTCATATCTCTTCTGAACTTACCACAAAACTTGGATCAAAAGGCTGTACATCAGGGGAATGAAAAGCTGATGGCCTTTGCCAGAGTAATTAATTTGTATTAATATGAGTGCTTCACTTCAGTAAAATTTCTCTTACTGCAAAATAATAATAAAAGAGACACAAAAACCAGGTCAAATACTATAACAGCAATGAGTAGTCAGTACACAATCAGTAATTTTTGCATCTCATATGAAATACATTTTCCAGCCGGTATAGTTAATAATCAGTTCACAAGAATCTAAAATGTAGTGTTTCTCCTTTAATAAGTTCTATTGAAATCTTCTCGTTGAGCGAACAACTGTAATATTGAAATAACACTTTTCACTACATCTTTCCTTTGTTGCCTCCTTCCAGACAAGTTCATGAGCTTGGCTTTGCAACCAGTGATAACTCCTGAGCTTTTGCAAGGTCGCATCCACTTGAAATGCTCTTACAGCCTCCCCTCGTCATCGTTGCCGCTGCAGTACACCGTGGTCTGGTCGCGCCTCTCAACCTCTGGCAAAAAAGAGCAGATTCGACGTGACACCACCCTGCAGTCCTCTTCCTACGTGGAGATGAATGGCATAAATCTCAGACTGGGAGATACGGTAATTCCCCCTCTCGCTCCGCCTTTGCAACAAAAGAGGTCAACTGCTCAGGGGGATCAACTCATTTTCTTAGATATTTGTTGTGTTTTTATTGGTGCCGCTCCTTGCTCATGATACTTACAACTACCACAGAAAAAAATACTGAGAACTGTTTAGCAACAAGATTATTAAGCAGCATTTACCAGATTCAGGATCTATAACATTGCGCCGAATTGCAGTGAGTTCACGGAAGCTATCCATTTCACTATTTTCTAAAGGCAACTTGAATCTCTGTACTTTTATTACAGCTCAAATGCCATGAAGTAGGTATGAATAGTAGGTACATGTGCCTGAGCCAATTTTTGCTTAGTATTTTTTGTATCTTGCAGCAGTGAGAATCTGCAGTAGGAGCAGGCTCAGCTATATGCACTCAGTAATTTTTATACTCATGGACTAGAGACACAATAACATCTTTTCAGAGAAAAGAAGGACGGTACATTTTAAAATAGAGGGAGGTTTATTTTATGGTCGTTTTCATGGTGTTCTGCCTCTCCGATTCCAAATTCTTGGTTCAATAGCATACTGAAAGATCGAGTTCATTACAAAACAATCTTTAAGAAGTGTATTTGATAGCTTACATAGCAACACAGATCTAGTTTCAACAACAACAACAAAACAGAAGCCAATACGAGATGTGAAAAAAATTGACTTGTGTACGAATTCATGGCCTTTCATGGCACAGAAACAAGACTTCTAAAGTTAAATTAGGTTCATAACTTTTATAGGGAGACAACCATTAGTGATGCTACAACAAACTGAAGGAATAAACAGGGATAATGGCCTTGTGTTAAAAATAGGTTGGAAATAGTCTTGGCATTTTGCAGCTCTTCTTTCAGATATTTAAGATACTTAAGATATGTGAATAAGTTTTTCAGTTCTTGAAAAGATGAGTCATTTATAACAGTAGCACACTCTAGATAGCTTTTTCTTTTTTCTTCTCGTAATTATGTCTCCTGAGTTCAAAATCTGACTGATGCTGGCCTCACTTATAACATGAGGCAGACAATTCTGCCAGCTTAAGACAAGTTTGTGCTATGAAGAGATATTTTCATCAAAATAATTTCACTTGCAATCACTTCAAATCTAGTTTTAACAATCCTGAGGGATTCTGAGAAAATATAGTTCTGTTAACTAGTAGCATCACCAAATCTTTTTAAGACCATTTTTATTATATTAAGTTTTCAGTAAGCCCTTCTTTGTCCTTTGCTGAAACTACATGTTTAATTTAGTGGGTTTAGCAAGACTAAAATGTTCTCTTCCTTGCTAGATTTTTCTTAAAGGTCTTCATGGCTTATTTGACTAATTATAAATATCCATATATCATCACTGGTGAAAACCAAGCAATGAAGCCTCAGCTGCAACTGAGAAATCAGTTTTACATAAGAAAGATTAAAAAACATTTCACCGTGTTTGCCTTCCCACTCTTAGTGTCCATTAGGAGTCACAAAGGGGCAGAATCTCCTTTCACCTCCAGTGGTGTAAATCCAAAGTGCCGTACTGGGCACTGGTAGGACTACCACAAAGGGAAGGTGATGCCACTAAAGGCAGAGTAAAGCCCCGGGGACCAAACTCTGCTGCACAGACACAGTTTGTGACTTCTACCTGCCCATGAAAGATGCAAGTGGAAGGTCCTTCTCTCAGGCAGCTTTAAAGAGAGGCCAGTTCCACACTGGAAAAAGCCATATTAGAGAGGAGATAATGAATCAGGGGTTTTCTCCCATCCTCTTTCCCCTTCTCCGTGCATTGCCCAGTGGTAGCACTGCCATAGCTTCACGCCACCAGGGTGCATGGGTGGCATTCAGAGAAGAATTTGTCCCCCAGGATGCAGAATTTGTGGCATTTCAAATGCCGTCTGCTTTTTTAACCTACTCTTCATCTAACTGCTCATAGCTGTAATTTGGTCTCAATGCTTTTATAGCCTGAAATCAGCATTTTCTCTGTTCATTTCTTGACAATAAAATCACAGTCGAGCGAGAAGATTTTCTTTAATCAACTTTTAGGTGATTGATAGCTACACTATTTTTTATCCATCAAAAAGTCTCCAGGTAATAGGTTAGCCACATAATAGAATATCTATTGATATATTTTAATACTGTCAAACCTTAGAGAAGAGTTGAGATTTATCAGCCAACATTTCTGAACTTGTATTGACTAAACAGCCAGTTGCTTTTAAATAGCCGTCATGTGTACTTTTCTCCCCCCTCTTTGGGCTTCAATTTTGTTATTTCAGACAGTAATGTTGGCAGCATAATGTTCACAAAACTATTGCAGCCTTAAATAAATCTATAACACTCGGCTATTTCTATATAAACACTGAAAGAAGCCTACTCCATCTGATATGAAAATCCTGGCATTCCTAAGCCTTATTTATGCAATAGAGACAGAGGTCATTTTATGCCCCGAGGCACACACATCTATAAATTATAGTGGCACACTGTGAGTAATGAGTTAGGCTAAGAAAGGTGTTTAGAAGAAAACCATGCAGATTTTGCTCAGCATAGCAATCCAAAAAGTTCACACTGTGAGGAGCAATTGTCACCGTGCATAAACTATGTTGCGCATTGAAAATTAAATTATTTAAGTAAAACTGGCCTTTCTGAGCTGTGTGCTGGAAGTGGCTGCTTTGCATGGCACCCTGCAAGAGCAGAAGAATATAATCCAGCCCAAAAGACTGTAAATTAGTGCCTCAATATGTAAAATATTTAATTTTCACTCACAGGGGAAGAGGAGTGAAACTTCCCCGTGCTTAAATACTAATTCCATCCCAACCACTGGACTTGACAAAGTCAAAAAAAGAAATAGGAAAACTTACCTAGGTGTAGATCACACCTGAGTTTACAATTTCTCTCTGAACTTTCAGGTAGAAAATGTGCCATATCTGTGCAGAAACAGAGCTCTGGGTGGACTTGAACAGTGATTTTAAAGCAGAAAGGGTCAGAGAGTTGATGAGCAAAACTACAGCTGATAAGACACCTTACTACTACCCTGGGAAAATTTCTTTCCTTAATAGATGTATGACCTGCAGTCAGCCTCCACGTAGTGTTTGGCCATTTGGCAAGTGGAAACATATATAGGGAGTAGCAAAGTGACTAGAGCTAGGTTTCCCACAGTGTCAGGTCATGCTGCTCCCTCCCTTCTACAGCCAAGAGCCCATCACAGGGAGCAATTTGTGTCAGATGCTTTAAGGTCTAGTTTATTAATTAACTCAAAGTCAGATTCCCTGCTTTCCCCTTCCTGCTAACTCTTCTGGAGAGCTTTTCCAGAGACTTTGTTCCTATCCCTTTCTGCAAACACCTACAGCCAGATAATTTCTTCAAGCTAACAAGAATTCCTTTTTTTTTTTTTCTCTTTTTTCTTTTTTTTTTCCCTCTGGCTTGTCTAGAAACACCATCCTTCAGCTCTGCTCATCCTTTGCTCTTTTCATCAAGGCCATAAACCATAGCTTACACTCCCCAGCTCCCAGAAGAGCAATTCCTGAGGCTCTGCTAACCCCAGCCCATTAGCGTTTAATAGAGCAGACAACACCAGCTCAGAGACTTTCACAGCCATTGTGAGACACCCTTTCACCTGGCATGATCGATTCCCTGCCCTACCCTTCACCTGCAAACCATGAGTGTGGCTAAGAGACTCTTACCCTAATCTTACCCTTTTGACAAGGTTGATGTAGCGAGGAGGAGTTAATCACCCACAGCTTAGGCACCTACACCTTACCAGCAGCACAAAGAGTTCCTTACCTCATGAACAGGAACAAGGAGGTGGCCCTAAATGGTACCTTGTTGAGAACGGAGCTTTTCACAGGTGGCCAACACAAATTACTGACCAGAGCAGCACTGTTGAATTCCCACATCTCTCAGGACATCTGGTCAGGAAAGATCCAGACCATCAACGACCACTCAGATTACCTGGCTGTACATAGTCTTTGAAAGACCACTACCAGTAAAAGTAAATATTTCAAATTTAAACCATTGCTGTTGTCACTGTGGAACCTCGGGCACTACAACACAGCTCAAATCCTTGCCAGGGAGATGGTCCTCCCAGCTGTGAGTTAGATGCATGTCCTGCCCTTCCAAAGGGAGAACCCCACCGCCAGGGCATAGGCTGCACTAGGAGAGGAATCATGGACCGGCACGTGTATTTGTTTATCTTCCCTGGTGACTATTTAAGTGAAACATGTGAGCAGTCCCAAACCCAGTACTCCTACCTGCCAGGAGGACAAGTGCCGCTGGCCCTGGGACGCCGCTGAGATGGGTGGTGGCACCATTTCTTGAGGAGCACACAGCCGAGCTTGGCCTTTCTGGGTGCTCCCAGAATTACCTGGCAAACCGGGGAAACTTCACATCTACCTGGCTGATAAGCAGGGGTAGGTTTTGATTACAACACAAGTATGCCCTGTTTTGCCTTTGGGAATCTAACTCCTTGTCTGAGCACGGTTGGGAGACGCTGATGAAACGGGAGGAAAGGCCATGCTGGATGTGCCACAAGCATCCTCCTCCGCGCCCCTGCCTCTGCTCACGCCACCTTTGAAGAAGACAACAAATATGAATGTGACTTTCTTTGAGTTTTTTTCGTCTGTGCCCTCAGCCCCACGTCTCTCAGCACATGCTCAAGCTGCCGCAGACAATCCCTGCACCACATTTGGAAGTAATCAGGGGCATGGGACGATGTGAAATTTGAGGCGTTTTTATGGTCAAAATGACTATAAATGACTGATTTAGGGGAGTTCTGGATTCTGAGAACTCTGAAAAAAACCCAAACAACCAAATATTTTGAGGTGCAAGTCGTCAGAAGGAAATCTGCTGGAGATGGTGACAAACCTTAGGATTAAAATACTCTCCCAAATTGTTTACCAGAGCTACCCAACCACCACCAAATTAATTACTGAATTCTGCTTTTACCTAAAAATGTTGCTCACAGGGTTTACAGCAAAGTGGGAATCTCACTGAATCCACATAAGGGTGCGTATCTGCTTCAACACACAAGAAAGGAGAAACAGCTACCAGGGCCTTCTTCCATCAGAATTTTGTTGCCAAAAAGGACTTTTCCACCCTATGGGAAGATCTGCTGGTGCATGGTGGAAAGGGAGCAGCCCATGCTCAGAGGCAATCCAGTCATCCTGTCCAAGAGCACCCATACATTTCTGTCCCTTTAAAAGGAATACCAAAAAAACATAATTTGATTTTTTTTAACAGATCCAATGAGTTTGTGGAAAAAATACTGCTTAACCTGTCATGGCCATCAGCATACTGCTGTCAGTGATGCTTTTATCTTTTTGCTTTAAAAAGGCTGCATCCTGAGATGAAGAGGGGGGGGAGAAGGAAAAGAAAAAGTTTATTACTCAACTGGAGAAAAAGAGCTAGCATTTAGCTGAAGGCAAAAAAAAAAAACCTCCTCAGAGTGACTATCATAATAATTATGTGACAAACTGTCAACCTGTAGCTCAGTAGCCGACGAACATATCTGCTGATTGTGAAGTGTGCACCTAACAAGGTAAAGACACTACAAGGGGAGGAATGATATAAAAGACAGAAATGAAATGTAACTCATGATGGCTGCCCATACATTTCGAATAGACAAAGTTTGTGTTAATATCCCGAAGTGCTGAAGATAGAACTGGAATGGACCAATAGTCTAAGAATATCTCAGCGAACCATTAGGGAGGAATTTTTGATTTTAGTGTTCAGTGCTTTATCAATAAAATATGCTTCTAAAATATATATGTGAGAAAACACAGGGCTAGGTTCTGACATTTCCTAGGATGTCACATTGGGGAAGATCACTGGGAGATGCCCCCGTCGATGACGGGTGTCCCCGTCTATGACCCCACTGTCTCTCCTGACAGCTGCCTCTGTGGTGGGAGTTCTCCACATACTCAGGGAGAAGACTCCGTGTGAACATTTTTGGCAAAAAGCATTGAAACCCAAAGCGCAAACAGCCCAGCAAGTGTAAATGCAGTAACTGCAATGCGGGTGCATTAGATTTGTCCAGTGAGCTCTGCACGACGATCAGTATTTTTTCTTTTTTTTTTTTTAATAGGCAGAATATACATTACCTGAACCCTTTTTCTGTTGTCACCATCTTGTCAGATCCTGATTTTGCACACTCTTCCCCCTGGCAGCTGTAGGAGAAGCAGCAGGAGGAATTTCAACACTCGCCTTCTGCCTTCCCAGTAGAACTGTTCTGAAAGCTCTGTGAGCTGAGCACGAGCCTTTAGGAATGCTTGGAGATAGGGAACATCTAATGATAAGAGGGGTTTATTGCCTTGAGGAGACGACTTGTTCTCCTTTGGAAGTAAACTGGCTAACTATGACATACACGAGGAATTTTAACTGTAAAGTATGTCTGCAAGGCCCATGTCCAAACATGAGGGGTTTTTTTATTTATTTTTTTTTTTTACCCCAGCACACCCAGTAGGAACTCCAGGTCTTCATCTAATTAGTGGAAGAAGTAACAACATTTTCACTGGGCCAAACTGGCTGGAGCTGTCATCCAAAGAGTGAGAGAGTTTATAAAGGTAAAAACAACCTAAAAGACGCATAAACCTGGGACTGAGCTTGACTGGAGATAATGCACCTGAAGAGCACCCGATTTTCTCCCTAGCTGAACTGGTGATGGGACATTTTCACTGTGTGCAAGTTAGGAAAGAGGATTCTTCATTTTGGAGGAAAATCATGACCTCATGAGGGATGATGAGGGATTTTCAGGCTCTTAAAAGAACTACTGGAGAGTGGTATGCAACTTATGGCTACCTGACCCTATTAATATAGGAATATTCTGGGTTTGAGCCTGTTTTGCTTTTCCTGGTCATGACGGTCATGCCCGAACTGGCAGGTGAGAGCAGCATGGCTGGTGGGTGGTGCTGGAAAATCCATCCAAAGGAGTTTATCACAATAGAAAATAAATTAGATTGGTCTGGTTCCTTCTCAAGGGTTACTCAAGGCTTAAAAAAGGCAGTAACTATAAATATGCCATCTGACTATTTGGAATTGATTTAGTATGTCACAATCTGTTACTCCATTTCTGAGAAAAGGCAAAAAAAAGAAAATAAAATTCAGAACTACAGTTTCAGAGCCTATTGTTGTTTGCTTTAAGGAAAATTTCTGTAGATTAATCTTATGATCCCAGAAATGATGTTAGCAGTTTGGGTTCTCTGAAACCAATGAAACATTAAGATGGCAGATGGTGTGCAGGCTCAGCACAGATAAAGGTTGCGTGACTGTGCTAGGAATAAAACATAAATGCCCTGGTACATTTTATTTGGTGGAGTTTTTTTGTTTGAGGCAATTTTTAATTATATATTTTTAATGATATAAACCCTGTAGTCACATCTGCATCATCTTTTATAAAGTACCCAGTTAAAAAAAAAAGGAGCTTCTTATGTTGCTGACACAGTTTCTGAGATCGGATGACTGTCAAACTAATTTAAATTAAAAAAATTGCTTACAGACATGGTACAGAGAGAGGATATTTGATCCAGTGGACAGACTGAAGTCTGGGATCCCAAGGGCTAATGTCCTAATCCTGACAGTAACACCTATGAACAACGTAATTCCCCCTAAATGAGTTAATATCACTCACCAAGGTGCTTGAAAAACTGCAAAAGAAACCACATTGTAAGCATTCAGTGTTACTAATTGTAAAGACAGAAGTCACGGGTTTTCACTTACTAAATATATCAAAAATCCCTCCAAATCTCAAGATTCATGCATCAACATTTTTAAAGCCCCAAAATACATTTCAACAGTAGAATAAAAAGCTTAGCAACTCTGATCAACAGGAAGATGCCTAATTATATGGACTTCAGGAAAAGCAATAGCATTTGCTGTTTATTTATTACAGGTCTTTTGCGCTGTCACCGCTTTTATGAGGGACACTCCTGAGCAGCAGTCATTGCCTGAGGAGAGCAAAGGTTTCTATGCTGGGATTAAGGTAATGCTGATGGCCCTGATTTACTGAGTTGGCACATCCCTAGGGAATATTTATACATTATCTGACATGCTCTGAAAAAATAAGACACGGAAACATAAGCCCTGATCATCATAACGAGTGCCGCTCTTATGTTCACAAGTAAACACACCCTGAGTACTCTCGTGGTTATGCAAAATGGGAAGACACACCTATGAGGATGCAGAATTTGGTTGTAAACAAACCAGAGCAAAGTGAAGACAAAAAATAATTTTTATGCATCATCCTCTTATGGTCAAAAACCAAACTGCTGAAAATAAACTCACACTGAGTGCAAAAACCAGGTCAAGGCCCAGGCAAGGATTAGATGCTCAGTCTGGCAGTCCAGTAGATTTTGAGATCTTCCAAGTATCTAAGATTCACTCCTCCACCAATGGCATTTGAAAAATCTGGCAGCCCATTCTCTGCAACACATGAAGAACAGTTACATATTTTTTTGGAAATGGCAGAAGATCTCAGGGAATGGCAATTCCCATTTCTGAGTAGCCCCAGTACTGTTTCTGCTCTTGCCCTGGCAGAGCAGACAGACAAGGCCCTACCCAAGCTCTCTGTCCCACGCATGAGCCACCACAGCTGTAGTATATTACAGAATCACAGAATGTCAAGAGTTGGAAGG
>NW_009710270.1:0-8484 GCF_000703405.1 Apaloderma vittatum | reverse complement strand
CGACGCAGGTCGTGCCTCTTCTTTTTTGGCAAGTCGCCTTTACTTGATCCTTCCTGGAGTAAAACAATAGCTGCAGCATAAAAAAGCAGTTTTGTGAAAGGGGTTTCAAAACATTTTGCAGGCTTTGTTATTCTGTTAAACGCTGGACAAATTCACCACTCTTCTTGGATCCTTCAGCATCTGCTGCTTGGTACGGATGTCGTTGGCTGTTGCAGTTAATGTTTCTGATTGCCTCCATCTCAGCGTTGTGAAAACTGCCTCATCCTTTCCTGCAGGGCTGCACCCGGAGATGCTGTGTAGTGGTTTGAAGTGGAGCAGGGCTGCAGGCTGAGCTCTGCCTGTCTGTTTAGCAAAGTCCGTGCCAAGGGCAGAAGGGTTTGTGGAAATGATTCGTCACAGCTTGTTAATCACAGAGCTGAAAATATTTAAACTAAACAGGCTTCTTTGACGTTCTTTAAAGTAACTGTGGCAGAGAGCAAATACCAGCACAGGGTTGTTTCCAGCGCTAATCGTGACTGCTGTTCTCTGTCTCTAGGTTGGCTGCCCTGCCAGAGAAGCCCCCGACCATCGACTGGGCTTACTACAAGTCTACTGTTGCTAAAGCTGGCATGGTGGATGAGTTTCAGAAGAAGGTAAGTCTCTTTTCTCAGCTGGGCATTTCTCTTTGGAAGTTTAAATGGAGAATGTCTTTGATGTTGAGAAAAAACCACCAGAATTGGTGGGGGGAGGTTGGTTTTGGCTGGCACTGCCAGAGAAGCCCCCGACCATCGACTGGGCTTACTACAAGTCTACTGTTGCTAAAGCTGGCATGGTGGATGAGTTTCAGAAGAAGGTAAGTCTCTTTTCTCAGCTGGGCATTTCTCTTTGGAAGTTTAAATGGAGAATGTCTTTGATGTTGAGAAAAAACCACCAGAATTGGTGGGGGGAGGTTGGTTTTGGCTGGCAGGGGCTCCTGCCACCAGAATTGGTGGAGGGAGGTTGGTTTTGGCTGGCAGGTGCCCCTGATCCTGCCGCTGATCTGCCTCTCAGGAGGCATCGTGTGAGAAAGTTGGTGGAAGAAGACTTGATAAATTATTTTGTCTGCGGGAGTACGTTGGGTAGTGCCTCTCCTGAAGCAAACAGTCAAAGTATTTAACTCAGTGCATCAAAGCAGGTGGCGAGCATGACTCTGCAGGAGCTGCCGTTCTCTTTATGAGCAGGAGGTGACAAGCACGAGCGAGGAGTTTGCTGAAGGACACGTGGTGTCCCTGGCTCTGTGAAAACTGGCCTCCCAGGACTGGGAGGACCCAGTGACCTCAGAGGGATCTGGGAGCTTTGTCTTGGGAGAAGTACATCTGTGATATGCTAAATCTTTCTTGCTTCCTTAGAACTCTGTGCTTTGCCCTTTGCAGCGCTGTGATGAGGATGTGCAGTGTCCTGTGTCCGTGGTGGTGTGCGGTCCAGAGTAGGTTGCTTTAAGCTCACGGGTGAGCGGTGCTGGTCGTGAAAGGCACAGTCGAGCTGCAGGGATCGGTTGTAGGAAGCTCATAGGTTGTGAGCATATCCTAGGAATTTTCTGAAAGGGAAAATGACCTTGGTGTGAAGGATTATTTTGATCAAACAAAAAATGTTCTCTTTGAATTTACAGTTCAGCGCACTGAAGGTTCCCGAGCCAGTGGATACACAGACTGCCAAAGTTAATGCCCAAGAGCAAGAAGCTGTAAGTGTTTAAATTGTTCCTTAAAGCCAGGGTTGTCTCTGACTTCCCTGAGGGTGGGAAGGGGTGAGAGGGAAGGGATGTTCCGTGCCTGCGTCTGCACAGGCAGGGCAGGCTTGGTGAGAGTGTGGGCTCCAGTCTTCACATGTGTGTCTGGCTTTAGACGAAGCAAGTGGATCTCTGCAGTGGAAAGGTTTGGCTGTTTGGGCTTTGATCAAGATTCTGTCCTCTTATCTAAAGTAACAAAGATAATTTTAAATGCAAACTTAAAGTGTGAAGTTGTGGGGTTGCTCTAGGTCACTGTCTTTATCACAACTGTATTCACCATGTCCTCTGCTTTCCTGCAGGCCAAGAGCACTGCGGAGTATGTGCAGGCTTCCAAAGCTCGGATTGCTCAGTATGAGCAAGAGGTAACCCTGGACTTTGCTTAGTGAATATTCTCTTTAACCCAAGCTGGCTCACACCTGGTTCTTGTGTGTGCTTTGCTCTTTCTTGCTGACAAGCGACTTGTAATGTGTTTGTCTCTGCCCTCACTTCAAGCTCCAGAAGCTCAGGAGCATGATTCCCTTCGAACAGATGACGTATGAAGACTTGCATGAAGCCTTCCCTGAAACCAAACTGGACAAGGAGAAATACCCGTACTGGCCCCACAAACCAATTGCTGATCTGTAAACTTGTCTGGAAGCAGGTTGTCTAACAACTGTCAGGCTCGTATGATCTTTTAAATAAAGTACTTGCCCTCCTCCTGCCTGTGACTCAGATCTTAGACATGAATTTGCAAGATTCTGAGACAGGTGGAGCGATGCGCTAACTTGCAAACTGCCCACATTTCCTGGATTTTGTCTTCTCTACCTTTTTTTTTGTAGAAAGGACCACAACTGCAGCTAGAACTCTTGGTCAAACAGTGCCCTGTTGTGTCTTCTGTGATGTCAGTAATGCAGATAAACCATCTGCTCATCCATATAACCTGCGTTCCCGTGGTGCAGGGACTGTAGTTCTGCAATTGCAGGCAAATAGTTGCCTAGAGATAGGTCACGTAAAGCCTTTGGTGGGAGATCTATCTCAGCAGTTCTAGAAGCAGAGGTCTAGGGCTGCTTTCTATGTTGGTTACGGGCAGTTGCAAAAGGAGTTGAAGGAGCATAGGTGTGCTGAGATACATTTAAAATATTTTATTTTTTTTTTAGAACATCCCAGGAATCTCCCCTTTAATCCTGGTAATCCCTATATTCTCTCAGCCCTGGGTTTCTGAATTACACAGATCTCGCTAAACCTTACAGAAACAGTACAAACCCTTCGGACTTGCATTGTTTTACTCAATTATCTGAGATAGAATTCTTCCTCAAAATGGAAACATTTCTATAAAAGGGGGGCATTAGCTCCCTTTTCTGTTGGCCATGTTTGTGGTAAGAATTACAGATGGATAGACCAATTTCACAAATGTTTTATTCGCATACCTTGCCCACAGAATGCTTTAAGAACATGCACAGTTCTGCTGAACTAGAGTACAAAGCACTAAGCTTTGCCCTGTGGGTTTGGTTTTTTAATTTTTATTTAGGCAGCTGAAACAACTGCGGCTCTGTCAATCAAGCAGGAAAAGAGTTACACACGAGGGGTTAGAAGCAAGACAGCGGAGAGCAACCGCACTAACGCTGCGCAGAGCCGGTCTCTAGCTGCACCATTTTATAGAAATCGCAGTGAAAAAAAACACGGACAGGAGCAAGTGAGCGTAGAGAAGCACCTTCTCCAGAATGGGCAGAAACAGGTCCCAGCCCCATGATAGCCAGCGGAGCTTGGCTGGTCGCCCTTTCTCCTGGCCCTTCTTGGGGAGGTTGGGCAGTTGGGCGCCTGCCTTGGCAAGGAGTTGGGCGGGCTGGCTGCTCGTCGCTGTCCTCGCCGGCTCGGGGTGCGCGTCTGTGAAGAGCGAATGGCGCGTGTCAGCGCGGGCGGGTGATTTGTTGCGGCTGACGCTGCCTGGGACACTGGTTGCCCCGAGGAAACCCATCCTCGCTCAGACCAACCCAGGGTAAAACACACTGAACCTACTTGTTTAAGAGGTTTTGGGTTGCTTTACCTCGCTGGAAGCTTTGGAGAACCTTGTCTAAGTGCAGGGATTTGTGCTGCTGGTGCAACAGGAAGAAGGTGTCCAACACAGCCATGATCTTGAGCAGGAAGCTGCCCAGGAAGAATACCACTGCAGAACAAGACAAAATCAAGAAAGCCCTTAATAATTGGTATAATTTTCTTGAATGTAATCCTGCCTGCGTTTAGGGGCCTGGTGGGGAAGGGGGAAAATTTCTAATTCCAGCAACCTGGTAAAGCTTAATTCTTCGTGACTTCAGCGTTTGCAAACGTGTCCATAAATACCCAAAGGCCTTCCCTAGGGTTTGTACCTGTAAAAATCTGTTTTTACTCGATAAAGATGGGTACCTATCATAGGTGGTTGGTTGGTGGAAGTTGGGAGGATGTCGTTGAGAATCACAGCTAACATGGAGCTGCCGAGGATGATGGCAATCTGGAAATTGATTTTCTCCTCCAGAGAGCTGGGTCCAAACAACACGACCATATCCAGCACGTACAGGGCACACGTTGGGAGGATCAGGTTCAACACATACAGAGTGGGTCGTCTCTCCATGGAAATCTGTTGAAGAAGAGGGACAAAATTTGGGTGAGCAGAAGATAACTTAATGTGCTGGGTGAATGCTCATTCTCAAATGCAGAAAATTGTCTTGTTGCATACCTTTCTATTTTTTTTTTAATTTTGGGTGGCAAATCAGTGTAATATAGTAGAAAAGTACTGTCCTACCACAAAGGTGACCACAGAAAATTTTTCATCATCCAGCTCTTCTAGGTGTTCAATGATGCTCAGGTTGGTGAACTTCCATTCGCCATCAGTTAGGAAGTAACTCTGGCTCTCTTCCATCATCTCCGTTGGTGTCCGTCTCATCTTCATGACAAGGTCTGTTACTGCTTGGGCAGAAGGCAGAGGAGAGAAATTGCAGGACTCGAGTATTTATTAGAGGTCAGTGTTTCCTCTCCCTTTCCCTCCCAACCAAGCATGTGTGCAGATGGGAAAGGCAACATTTCTTGCACTGCTGGATTTTCTTAGCCCATCAGGGACAAATTAAAAAGGAATTTGGTGAAGAGACTTGGCTGGACCTTTGGGGATGTGGGTCAGAGGGGAAGTCTCCCGTCGATTAGGATAGTTGTCCTCTGCAGATGGGAATGGGTTTCGTGTCAGCTCTGCTCATTTCTCATCCCTTCCTGTTGGGATGAGCTCTGACTGCAGTTTGGATCCCTGAAACTGTCCTTAATTCCCTCTCGTTTCCATGGTTATGGTTAAAGATCAGTCCTGCAAAACTGTACGTGAACCAGTAGCCGTGCTGCAAAAAGCCTCCTAGTCTCTTGGATTGTAGAGACCAATCTCAGGGAGGACTTGCCACAGAACAACCGGATGCTTCCAGAGAGACTGCTGGGAAACGTGCCAAACCAGAATGACTCTTTTGGCTCATTTTCCCTGGCGTTACACGACCTCAGCCCTGCCAGCGCAGTCTGAGTGTGTGGGGCTGCTAAGGGAACCCAGAAGTGAGCCGGGGCCTGTCTCATCTATTTGTGCTGCAAATTCAGCCCAGCTGTCAGAACATCAGCTTGGTGCTGTACCTGGGTAGAGAAATGAAGCTATGGTCAAGTTGCACGTCTGGGTGTCGAAGGGAAACTTGAAGATCTTCAAGCTGCAGCTTAAAATAACCTGGAAGGACTGGGTGGATCTGAAGCTGCTGTTGTGCATGACGGCCATGTAGTCAAAGTTCGAGGACTGTCCATTCACTCTGAAGGAAATAAAAGTGGAGAGTGACTTTGCTCCAAGAAGCTGCAGTGCTCCTCAGCCCCACAAACACATGGGCTGTCCTTTTGGAGGAGACTCTGCACCGTCACCCAGCCATGGGATGTAGCAGAGAGGAAACCTGGGGCTTGAAGAAGGGCTGGTGAGTGTGTCTGGGCTGAAGTTTGCAGTAGCTCTGCACCTCCTGAGGAAACTCATTTCTCTCTCCCCTTTGCTTCCCACTCTCACCTGGGGCAGGGGCTTTTTTCCAGTTCTGCTGGGTTGCCTCCCTCTCCTCCCTGGCTGAACTGCTGGCGGGGTGCCCGTCCCTCTGTCCGACCTGTGGTGCCCTGTCCTGCATCTCACAGCAAAGTGCCAAGGGGCATTTCATTCCATGACATTGCTGGTCTCTGCTGCTTCCTCAGCTTGAAATACAGCCCAGATGGGACATTTCTGGAGGTGTTACAGTATTACAGAGCCACAAAGTGCTTTGTATAAACAGTGTTTGCCAATAATCTGAATTAAGAGGTTCTTGGTTACAGAGAGCCCATGGGAACAACATCTGACTGTATGACTTTATCCCATTTCTTACAATAATAACTATAGCTTGCATCCATTGCATTTCTCTTAAGCCAGGGGATAAAAATGAACCTACCGCTCTACAATGAAGATGGAAGGAGACCAATATGCATCCATGGGTAGAATGATTTTGGAAATGTTGCAGAAATCCTGTGGATTCCAGGTTGCAAATACGTTTTTCCACTCCTGCGGGAAGATGTTGCAGAAGAGAAATGAGTGCCGGGCTCAGCTCCAGCCATCGTGCTGGGCGTCACAGGAGAGAAATGCTCTCAAGGGACCTACCAGCTTCAACACAAAGTAAAAGGAAACTGTCTGGAGCTTTTCGACCTGGGGAAACAAAAGGGAAGATATTTAGCCGATTTTCTTGGGTTCATCCAATGCAAAGCCCCGAAGCTTTCCTGTTGCTTTTGCAGTGGACAGCACAGATTGCAGAAACTCAGCTCAGGAGGAGAGCTCAAGGATCTTGGTCCTATGTCTGAAGAGTGAGAGTGTATAGTCCATTTTTTTCCCTTTTTTTTAAAAAAAAAAGATTATTGTTAACGTTTACCTGCCAATGCTCTGTGAATGCACTTCTCAGTTCAGGCACTGGCCAGGCTTGTTTCTAGAACCTGCTACAACACAGGTCGTTTGCCTGAGCCTGCTTCCAAACTTCTTCCTGGGAGTAGCTGGGAGAAAATACTCCACATCTTCCAAAAACGCTTTCAAACAGTAGAAAGCTCAAGAAGTGGAAGGATCTGATTCTCAACCCCATGGCTTTGCTGACCCAGCCCTGCCTGACAGGAGACTCAGAGCTCAATCTCGCAATTGCCCTGTTTTCTGTTATAGAGACTCGGCAGGAGTTTTGGATCCTTACCACGGAGAGAATAGCCACCAGCATAAAATCCATCTTCACTTCCAGGGGCTCCTTCAAGTTTGCCTTGGGCAGTATGTGTGTGTGCAGCTTGCTGTGAGAGGAAATGTTCAGGTACTCAATAACATCGTAGTAGGTGCAGCCATACCTCAGAGCAGCCACTGCTAGAACAGAAAAATAAAATTCCGCTTGAATCAGAAAAGGATCAGGCGAGATCCAAACCTGTGTGAGAGAGAGATAGCGAAAGAGAAAGGATGTGCAGCTGTGAGTATGAAAAACATCATTAACACAGGCAAATCCCTTTTCAAAGCTTTTTCTATCCTTCTTGAGTTTACCTGTCCCAAGAGCAAAGGAGACGACAGCTATAAAAGCTCGCTGCATCTTCTCCTGCTTCCAAATAAGGAGGCAAATGGTACTGTGTCGCTTATGAACTGTTCCAGGACACGTCATTTGTAATCGAGAAGTTGATTTGATATTTATTAATGAGGGGTAGATATTTGGTAAATAAAAGCTAGGCTTTTTGTGTATTTATTTGCATTGGAAGGAATAATTTGCTAATGGCTTGATGCACTCAAACCTGGCTCTTGGGAGCAGCCTTTAGTTGTGGTAAAGGAAAAATAAGGTCATTAAAAAAAAAAATCCAACAATTTGAGGGAGAGGAAAATAAAGGGCCCGTCTCCACAAAGAAAAGGCGAGGAGCCAGAGCCACTCAGAAGCAAATCTTATCTCATTTACAGGACTGAGAGTGTGTTGCAACTCCATTGAAATGGAATAGAAATTAGTGCTCGCGTGATGTGAGGGGTGCTGGGGAGGCAGGGGAGGGGCTGCTCTGCTTTGAGCGCCGTCCTGCTCCCCAGCAGCCCAAGCTGTGGCAGTTAACAGCATGTGCTCATTTCCCAAAGCACTGAGCCTTTCACTTACCCACTGATTTTGTGTTTCTGCCTCCTTCCTGTTCTCGCACGCTTTCGAGGTTTTTCTCCAAGTCCTCATGATTAAGATGAAGGGCGTGGAGGTTTTTTTGTGTGTGGGTTTTTTTTTTTTTTACTTCTCCATCTGTCTTTCCCTCCACCACTTTCCTCTCAGTCGCTGCCTATTTTTTCTGCTGTGATTCCAGTCATACCTCCAGGTGCTCAAAGTGATGGTTCCCTTGAAGGGGAGTGACTCCAGTTCTCACAGAAAATCCCATCTTGCTGGAACATTGTAGATGGCACCTAAATACTGTGGCTTCTGGTTATGTCTGAGGTAGGAGATGGGGAGAATACGGGCCATAAGACAGGGTTTGGATCAGACATAAGGGGCACAAGGAGATGTAGGGATCACCTCTGTGCTGGGGCTTGAGGGCTGTGTTGGCTGCAGGAGGTGTAGGTCCTGCTTACAGGTGGGACAACGCTGGACCCCTGGAATGGTTCTGGACGTGACTGAGTCTCCAGCAGTCCCTGACGTCTGCCAGGAGCTGGTGAGATGTACACGAGAGCCACGAATCTGCCCTGTTGCTCTGAAAACTTTTGGTGCCCGCCGTGCCCTGTCGCAGCGCGGTCCTCA
>NW_009710269.1:6892-7138 GCF_000703405.1 Apaloderma vittatum | reverse complement strand
CCAGGCTGGGAGGGAGCTGCTGCAGCTGAGCCAAAGCACGCTGGAGCCTGGCACGTCCTGCCTGTCCCCTCCTCTCCCGGTGACACAGCCGCCTCACCACCCGTGCCACAGCGAGGCCGGGCACGGCTCCTCACCCACCGGTTCAACTGGTTCCCAGGGGAGAAAGCAGAGGATCTCCAGCAGACAATCACCTCACCTGTGCCCCAGCCCAATCCCACCCGCACAGGGCAGGTGTGACGCCTGCCC
>NW_009710269.1:3626-6769 GCF_000703405.1 Apaloderma vittatum | reverse complement strand
ACCGACACCCAAGACAACGCCGAGCATGTTGATGGGCTCTTGCCCTATAAAGCTCCTGCTGCTGGAAGGGACAGGCACCCTGGCAGAAGCTGAATGCTAGCCCTGGGAGCCTGAGGGGCAGGGGTGCCCTGGACACAGGGGTGTCCAGCCCCGGCAAAGTGCCTGAGTGGCTGGGTCCTCCGACTGCCACCTCTTGGCCAAAGCAGCCAGGGAAGGGGCAGGGTTCCACACAAAGCCCAGGCTTGGGTTGCCTACAAAGGTTACAGATACCCGCAGGGAGGGCAGGATCCCAGGGTGGCAAGGGTCCAGTTACCCACAGTCAGAGACACCTCCTGGTATGAGGCACTTACAGCTATATTTGATCATCTTCTCAAGCCCAGAGCCACAGGGTTAGGTGGCAATTACCACCTGCTTGCAGAAAGCGGAGGAAACTATCTCCTGTAGCTGCAGGTAGAAGGTAACAAACGGGATAACCATTAACAGTTTGGAAAATAGACAGTAGAGGTAAAAGCCCTCCCCACTCGGCACACGCTGTGCCAGACACAGCCTCTGACAATGCCATGCCCCCACGCAAGCGGCACCGCGTGGCCAGGGCAGGAGCCAAGAGGCCAAGCAGTCCTCCCCGGGATCAAGTGTCCCAGCATCATGACCCAGGGGCAATACCTGGGACCTCTGGAGATGCTGGCTGGGGTGCAGAGGGGATGAATGCTCACGGCAGACCCTGAGGTCCTGGCAGCAGCCAGCTTGCACAGGGACTGCTCTGTGCTGGGCAGCAGAGGGGGACAAGGTGTCTGTCCGAGGCGCCTGGGGGCTGCAAAGAGCCACAGGCCAGTCCCACCCAGCCCTAGATGGAGCTGAGGTTGCCCAGAAGGCTTCGTCATGCCAGGGCTCCACGCACAAGAGGCCGGGGAGTGCAACAGGCTGGAAGCAAAGCCGCGCTCCAGGAAGCCAAACCCCGAAGGCACGCAGAGCTGTGACATAACATCTGCAAACCTCAGCTGCTTCCTCAAAGCCTTCACTTAACCTCAAAGCAGGAAGAGCTGCTCACGCACTGCTGTATCACCTCCCACCCCACAGATGCTCAGGGGCTCCTCTCTTCTATAGCAGTGGGGCCAGGCCCAGTCGTGGGGCGCATGGGGCCGGCACTGCAATGCCCACACCTCGAGGTGGTCTCTGTGGCCCGGCACAGGGCTGCAGCTGTGCTGGATGTGGGACTGAGCTGGCTCCAGAGCCTCTGCCTGATCCCTGCTGATGCAGCAGCAATCTGCTCTTGAGCTGCTTTGACTTTCAAGCAACACTTTGTCCCCTAACAAGGGGCGGTCATGCCCAGCCTGGACAGATGGACATGCTGCATCACGTGCCCAGACAGCCATTTGTCTGCAGATCCACTGTGGCACAGGGATGCAAGCTCTCTGCTCAGCTCCTTGCTGCCACGTGCAGCCCCTTAAACCAGTTTACAAGCTGAAAGCTCCCACTGTAGCACTGGGCACCCTCCAGCACAAAGCATGTGTCTGGACCTGCCAGCTCTTGCTGCCCACCCTCCATCGCATGGCCTCTGCACATCACAATGACCATGCAGGCAGGAGACAAGACCACAGACTGCTGAGGTCCCCACAACTCCCAAGGGGCTGGATCCTCACCAACGAGTGTGGCAAGGGTGTCCTTTACCTGCAGAACGACATGCAGGGCTCCCGTTGTGGCAGGGATGAGGTGGCACAGCAACGGCACAACTCCCTGGCCCAGGAGCTGCAGGTCCGGGATGCTCCTCAGCTTCCCTCCCGGCACCGCACACATGCCTGGCAGCAGCAGCAGCAGGTCTCCCCGGCCATTGGGAAAGCTTGGTTATGAAAGGAGGAGGGTAATTAGCTGCTCGGCAAATCCCGCACACCCACCGCTTCCAGCATGAGTCTGCACAAGGCCAGGCTTTCCAGCCAGCAGCCCACAGACTCCTTGACCCCAGCCCGCTCCCCACACAGGCCAGAGCAAGCAGCTCCTGTATGCTGAGACCTAAACGCCCATCCTGCCCAGCAGTGGGATAAAGCAAGCCATCTTCCTCTCAGAGCAATTATTCCTGGACTTGTAGCCCAGCTTTATATCAGAGACATGAGCAGCATCAGCATCTGACAGCACTTTGCCAAAACAGGATTCAGGGGCTGTTGGAGCTGCCCCTCTCATCACCCACTCCTGCCAGCCCCCTTTCCTCTGCCAAGGGACAGGGGTTCACAGAAGGGCACCAGCTACCCCACACAGCTGGGCACCTGCCCGCACAGCAACCCCGGTGGTAACAACCTGCCAGGGGCACCCGCTCACTTTCCTTTTAACCTCAGGCTGCTGGTGCCAGGAGCGGGTGTAAGGCGTGACGTGGGGCTGCACAGGGACACACAGACCAGGTGACCCGAGACAGGAGCACGTAATGGCCCAGTAACCTCATGCGTAAACTCTTCTTCTTTCCTCCTCCACCTACTAAAAGCAACCCCGGTGGTAACAACCTGCCAGGGGCACCCGCTCACTTTCCTTTTAACCTCAGGCTGCTGGTGCCAGGAGCGGGTGTAAGGCGTGACGTGGGGCTGCACAGGGACACACAGACCAGGTGACCCGAGACAGGAGCACGTAATGGCCCAGTAACCTCATGCGTAAACTCTTCTTCTTTCCTCCTCCACCTACGAAAACTTCAGTTTTAAAAACAACCCGGTGCAACGCGGAAGAGACGGACAAAGAGCAGGACAGCTGTGGTTCCTCTTATCACTGGTAGAGGAGTAGGAAAAATCCTGCTCTGTCAGTCAGTTCACTCCTGATAAGCGATTTTGTGACAGCAGCTACGCAGGTGAGTCACCCACCAGTGGCAGATGCTCAGGAGATTACTGCAGGTGATGGTGCTGCTGATAGACCGGTGTTATATTACAATACAAATCATAATTCCTGTTTCACAACTCCTGTTGTGGGTTTTAAGGTGTGCTGGGGCGGTCCTGTCCCAGTGTTAGCACAGCACGGGCAGAGCAGCACAGGGGCAGCAGGAGCATCGCCAGCCCGGGCTCCCTGGGTGTTGGAGCACCCACAGCCTCCCCGTGGCCCAGACTGCAGGATATTTGCAGCGTTTCTGCAGGCAGAAAACCACATCAGAGCTGGATGAACATGGTGAGTTA
>NW_009710269.1:3354-3584 GCF_000703405.1 Apaloderma vittatum | reverse complement strand
CCGAGGAGCGGCCAGCCGACACGCACCCCACGGCTGGCGGCACTCGCAGCCCCCGCCTGCCAGAGCGGCTCACTGGCTGCGAGGCAGCCCAGGCTCTAAAGAGCTGCTGCTCCCCAGCCCTAGCCCCCAGGCACAGAACGCTTTTACCCATCTCTCTCAGCACCCTGAGACATGGCTGTTGGATACAGCACTTGGCTATGGGCACAAGCTCTCCCCCCTGCATTTTTCTG
>NW_009710269.1:0-3335 GCF_000703405.1 Apaloderma vittatum | reverse complement strand
CAGACCGGGAGGCAGACAAGCAAGGCAGTGTGTCTTCCAAGTCTGCTCACCAAAGGGAACACGCCCTTCTGGAAGGTCTCATTCCACTTCCCCAGCAAGGACAGACTGGTTCCTAGGCACTGCCTGGGGGACAGCCCAGCATACCTGACCCCCACCGCAGATCCCACTGTGGGGCTGCTGTTCCCGCAGCTCAGCATAAGGGATACACTTGGCCAGGCCTCCTGCAAGTGCCTTTGGCGAGCAGAGCTACGGACACCAAACCCCAGCCTGGCATGCAGTCCCTCCCTAGGAAGAAAAGGCTCCGAGGCTTCCTTAACATGGGGCAGCCACATACAGCCGGCTACCTACGCACTGCAAACCCCTCCACTAGCGACACACTGGGACGTCATCCCCTCCCAGCTGGGAGAACTCGCCCTCCTGCAGGCAGCAAGGACCTGAGCACCCTGCACCCTTGAAAGCTAGGGCTTGCATGGGGAACATTCCACCATCCCTCGCTCAGAGCAGCTTGGGGCACCGCAGCACCCTTCAGCCCTGTGCTGCAGAGGGCACACGGCAAGAATGCGACTGCAGCCCCGCTGGCCAAGCCCGCTCTGACAGTGTGGGCGCAGAAGTTCATTGGGAGCCCACGTCTCACGGGCTGGCATTGGTACAGACTGGCCATAGCGGCACTAACAGAGCATACGCAAAGGAGCTCAATTAGTTACGGTAGCCTTGACTTCTCCAAGAAGTCACATGTGCCCATGCCACACGGGAGCTGGCACAGCTCTCGCCTTGCTTTGAATTTAACCAGCGCAGCTCTTACCTGCAGGGTGGTTGTGAAAGCAGGTGAGCAGTCACAGAGAGGCAGCCCCTGGGGCTGGTCCAGGCCGTGAACCTGTTCCAAACAGAGGAGGTTCATGGACTGAACAAAACACAGGAAAACCCCCAAACAATCACCAGGGGAAAAAACCTGCTCTGGGTGGGAAGGTGGTCAGCACCACAGCATCATCCCTCCCACCTGTGCCCACACCAAACCTGCAGAGGGCTGTCAGAAAGGAGCCCAACACCGGATGACATGATGGGCACAAGTTCAGGCAGCTCAGGGACAGGCGGGGGTGGCTGCAGTGCCCCTCGGCCACGGAGCCTCGGGACCGTTCCCACCAGGCACCGTTAGGATCCCATTATCTGGGTCCTGCCCGGCCCAGGCCCATGGTGACACAAGAGGTCAGCATGAGGAAGGACCAGCCCCACTTGCCCTCGGCTGGGTGTGCTGGAGGACGTGGGTGGCATTTGGGAGCAAGCCGAGCTGGCAATACAGAACTCCCAGGGCTCCCCCAGGCACCAGGCACCGCAGATAAGCAGCTCGGGAAGGGCAGCCGAGGTGGGAGGTCCAGGAGCCATGCCCCCAGCCCCTTCAGCACCAGGCAGGACCCAGCCATCCCCTGCACAGATCACGTCTTGTTCCTAGGCTGGAGCACAGCTCCTCTACAGCCTTACTGCATCCCTGTTAAGCCTGAACCTCCGAGCCATGAGATTGCACAGGGGCTTTTGATCTCATCTGAGACAAAGAATGCCATCATCTCCAGTCTCCACTGCCCAAGGCAAAACACACTGTTCTCGAAGCTTGGCAGCCACAGGAGCAAAGGCTTCTAAAGCCCAAACTCTGCTGGATCATGCCCCTGGACTGTTTTTTTTTTTTTTGTAGTGTTTTTAATCTTTCTTACCTCCATTCGTGCTGGCTAGTCCCTGCAAAAAACACCAACAAACAACTTCTCTTACCTGTTGTGGTAGAGTCCAAAAGCAACAGCAAAGGAAAAGAGCTTGCTGGGCTGGGGCTGGAAGGGCTTTCAAGAGAAAAGCAAGTGCGCTGCTTTCCACAGCCTCAGCAGGGCAGGAGCACGCTTCCAAACCGCAAGCTGCCAGGAAGCAGCTCCCGGCTGCACAGCACAGGCATGGCTGCAAAACAAGGCAACAGAAATGCTGAGTCTCCACCTGAAACCCGCCCAGAGGGGCTCTGGTCTTCGCCCTGCACCAGCCTATGCACCGGGGACAGGGGTGGCTCCTTCAGCAACGTCAGGCTGGTGCAGCTCACAGGACCTTTCCTACTGCAGTACAGGGCATCTACAGGAAAATAATTCTGAGGAGATCAAGTGGGATCAGTGGTCTTATTCATCACTTGCCCCGGCACTGACTGCTTCTAGGGCTGTGTTTACCTCTTGTCCTAGCAGCGGCACAGCCCTCCCTCCCCGCCCTGAGAGTGCTTGTTCCCACAGGCCAGGCTGGTTTCTCAACAGCTCCAAGGCTCGTGGGAGGACTCGGGCTGTGCCACTTGGTTTCTGACCCTGTGCTGCACCAGACAAAGAACGTAACCCCTGTCCTGACACGTCTGGGTGGCACAGCCCTGCAGGTGCATGTATTTTGACTCAGGATTTATTGGCCCATCAGAAAGTGCCACTTTCATAATGCCTATGACTTTTCAAGCCTCTGGTGCATTAAAGGCAGCAACTCTAACATCAATAGCCAGTTACTGCAATTGCACAGGTGGTGTCCTTGGGAACAACACGGCAAATGATCCCAGGTGACAGCAGAGCTGAGTGCTGTTACACAAGGACATGCCATCCCCCCAGTGCCACCTCCATCCCCAGCAGCTCTGGGCTGTTGATCACGTTAGCCATGCACTTGGCACGGGGACAGCTAGCCAAGCCGCTACACTCTTCCCACCTGCCAGCTGCTCTCAGGCTGAAGTTTCAGCGCCGTAACTGTTTTTCTGTCTGGTTTGCAGGATTTAGCCTCCGAGCGGCTGAATGGCAGAGGTAACGCCCATGGGATTTGGGGGGCGCAGGCGCTGCCAGGCTGGGCAACGCAGGGCCACGCTCCTCTGTGTTGCAGGTCCCAGCACAAGATGCAAAGCCTCTACGGCGCTGGAGTCCTTCAAGAGGATTGGCATCCCCATCCTGGCTGTGGCACTCAGCCTCACCTGCCTGGTTATGGTCGGGTTCCTGGGTACGACTCCTGCTCTCCTCTCCCCACTCCTTTTGCACAGCCACTCGAGACCCAGGGCTCAGCCAGGACCAGCTTTGCCATCTTCTTGCTGAGCCTCTAAAGACAAACCTGGAGCTTGACCAGCAGCACGAGCTCAGTGCTAAGCTGCCCCTTTCCTTCTAGTCAAGGTTTACCTGGACTACCACTACTTCTTCTGCAAACAGCCCCTGAAGCTGGTGCCGCTGCAGCAGGTGTGCGACGGGCAGGTGGACTGTCTGCAGGGCGAGGATGAGGCCAACTGTCCCCAGTGGGTCCCTGAGGGGCCACCGGCAGGGGGTGAGTCCGGGACACCCCGCTAGAGTTCCAGAGGGGCT
>NW_009710268.1:781-1645 GCF_000703405.1 Apaloderma vittatum | reverse complement strand
CAGCTTGTGGGGGATGTGAGGGGAGCAGAGCTGGGGCTGGGCAATGCCCAGCTCGTCCCCGCATCGGGATGGGAGGTGTCCCTGTCCCCTCTGGGGTTCAAGCTGTTTCCGTCCATCTTTCCCTGCTCAGACTGAGCTGAACAACTGCATCTCCATGCTGGTGGCGGGGAACGACCGGATCCAGACCATCATCTCCCAGCTGGAGGACTCGTGCCGGAGAACTGAGGTGAGGAAAGGGAGAAAAAGAGCCTGCCAAAACCCGGAGGTGAAACCTTGGCCGGGGATCTTCGGCACAGCTGGGAGGGAGGGAAGCCCCTAGGGTGCTGCTGGTGAGGAGGGACACATATGCAGCATCCCTTGCCCCTTGTCCCCGCAGGAGAACAGCGAGGCGGCCAAGCGGGAGCTGTGCGCTCGCTTCGACGTCTTCGCAGCGCTGCTGGAGGAGAAGAAGTCGGAGCTGCTGCAGCGCATCACCCGCGAGCAGGGCGACAAGACGGGCTTCATCCAGGGCCTAGCCTGCCAGTACAAGGAGCAGCTGGAGAAGTCAAGCCGGCTGGTGGAGACGGCCATCCAGGCCATGGAGGAGACCGGAGGGGCCTCCTTCCTCATGGTGAGACCCCTAACTCACCCCGCTCGCCGGTGCCCACTTGGGATGCCCCCAGCTTGGGCACACCCCGGCAGTTACCACATGGCTTTATTCACCTCTCCTCTTGCTCCCCACAGAGTGCCAAGCAGCTCATTAACACGTAAGTACCCAAACTGGGGGAACTTTGTCCACCCCCGAGTCGCTGTCCCCACAGCTGAGCAAGATTCGGCTATGGGGTGCGAGGGGGCAGGCATGGGGATGCCCAGGCACCCCTCCCT
>NW_009710268.1:379-611 GCF_000703405.1 Apaloderma vittatum | reverse complement strand
TCCGCACCTTGGACTTCGACCCCGGTAATTCAGCCCCCGATGTCCCTTTACCAACTCCCACCAACCCGGTGGCCCCCATCGCCTTTCCTGGCTGCCCTGTGGTGACGTTTCGCCACCTGTTTGCAGCTGAGGAAGACGAGGAGTACTTTGATGGGGAGGAAGAGGAGGTGGAGGAGGATGTGGTGCCCGAGAGGACGGTGATGGGTAAGGGGCAGCATGGCCAAGCCCACCT
>NW_009710268.1:0-212 GCF_000703405.1 Apaloderma vittatum | reverse complement strand
CCGGGCACGCGCCGGGGCCCGCCGGCCTGGCGAGCCAGCGCCTGCTCCAGCACAGGACACTTTTCTATACGGGTGCAAATGGGACAATTCCGCACGTTTTGTATCTTCCTTGTTTTGTATATAATTGTCACGGATTTGAATTTTGTGCATTTTGTAAAGAAAACCGGCGGTTTGGGTGGTATTTTTTTACCTCGCTTCTCGTTCTTGGCTTG
>NW_009710267.1:87514-117514 GCF_000703405.1 Apaloderma vittatum | reverse complement strand
GATGGAAGTCTTTAGCTTCTGAAGGCTTCCAGAATAATCCTGCCTGCGATCATACCTTATGACATGTTTTGAAGGGGGGAAGAATGATTTGTTCAATGTGTGACATATTGCTGGGCTCTAAAAATACTGCTTTTTCAGATTTTTTTAGTCATGAAAAGTGTTTGGTTTCGTATGAATTGTTGCTTTTAGCCAATAAAGCGCACGTAGGAAAGAACTGGCCGCTTCCGTAGCTTGGTATGTAAAAGCAGATAGCAGGGGAGGCTCCCTGGTGGTAACGCACTGATGGAGGGCTGAATCCTGCAGGTCCTGGCTCTGCCGCGCCTAGGCTGCAAAACGCCATCCCCAACTCGCTGTTTTCTAAAGTGGAACAAGGGCTTTGGTATCCTTCCTCAGTTCTTGAAAGTGCTTCTCGGTATTTGGCAGTTGTGGTTTGCGTAATTGGTGTTGACAAGCTTATTTGAATAAAAAATTTACTGCCATGTAAATTTGTTTGCTTTTGATGATGCCCGCAGTGGTATTGGGGCAAAGGAAGTACAGACAATTTCTGACTAACGAGCCTGCAAACCCACCGGGCAAACCCGGCAATACTGTTGTTGCTGATTGTAGTCAATGTGTTTGAGTGAGCTTGCTGGTGAAGCGTGTCAGAGCAGATTTCAGAAAGTAGCTGCAGATCACTTGAAATGTTCAGGTTGCAGGGTGCTGGTGCACTTTTCAGCGGGCGAGTGAGAACAACGAAGCAAACCCAACCTGTGTCGCGGATTTGATGTGTTTTACTTTGTGCTCAGCTGCGTATGGCAGAGCTGCTCTGCTCGAGACTCCTTTATGGACTCCAGAGCTGCTGGTTGGGTGGGAAGGGGGAGGAGGGAGGATGCGGCAAGGGATGATGGGATCTCTTTGTTTGATTTGATTTTTGCTTCTTTCATTGAAGTGTGATTGTGATATCATCTGATTTATAGAGTTAAAATCCCTCACTGAGTGTTGCATTTGTCTCAGGATAAATGCTTGTCATTTTGAATGGTGGAGAAAAAAAATAATCAACAAACCAATGCTGTGGAAAAGAATCCAGAGGGTGGCCAAGAAGATGGGCTTAAATGCAGAAGTGGTAGAGACATTGAAAAAAACCCAAACCACCCAACCTTGGCAAAATTGGTTACTTTAAACGGATCAGGAAGTTTAAGTGCACGTGTATATTTTCTTAATGATGGATGTTTAGGAAATGTACTCAAAATGCGTCAATCGATTTCTTATTTCAGTGTAAACATCCTGTGCTGGTGTTTGGGAAAAGTTGTGAAAATGGCTATAAATACAAAAAGTGAATTTGATCCCTTTGCTTACTTTTTCAAGCGTAGTGAAACCGAAAGGTATATAGGATAGACAAAAAGTGAAAACTAAATTCTCCTCCTTTTGTTTTCCCCTTTAACGTGCAATACCGAGTGTCTCCATGGTGTTAATAGCAGTGATACAGAAGACTGAGCAGCCGTGGTCCCTGCAGGAACAGCGCTTGTGCAGCAGCTCCAGAGATGTCCTGCCCGGGCGGTGCGGCAGGGTCCGCTGAGTCCCTTGTTGGTGTAACCGGCCTCATCGTCCCTGCTCATCATGCAGGATTTGGTATTTCCTGCACCAAACTGTGGCTGAAAGGCAATGCCCTCTCTATCCATGGCCCGGACACCTTTTTGGCCGCTCTGCATTGTTTCATCCCCTGCACATGCTGCATGAATTGCTTCGAGACGAGAGGGTGGGCTGCAGTGCCTTAAAAACTGGTTGTGTTCATTCCTCTCCGGGAGTTACTTCACCCACAGAGGGACCAGCCTGGATTACTCTTGCTGTGGCATCTGATGATACAGTGAGCGCCTTTCACCCCATCTTCCAAACGTGGGTGCCTCTTGGCAGTGGCAGAGATGTCCCTTTGCCGCCCGGCACGCTGGGGGGATCAGAAGCACCCACCCAAGGCACTGCCAGCTGCCCCGGCCACCGCAGGGCCAGCGTATCCCCCTTCATCGGAGGCATTTTGGAGGTGCGCTGGCACGTGCAATGTCCATCCTGTTATGTCTCCTTGCTTTCTGGGTTGCAGTGCTGTGCCTTGAACCCAAATCTGCTCCCAGTGTCGGGGTGTAGAGTGCCTTGTCTGGCTGACACGTGAGCAGGGACAGTGTGGGGAGGAACGTGCAGGCTCTATCCATGCGCGCTGCCCCTCGGATTTATGCCGTAACTCAGTCCCCGGCACTGCAGAGGCCATAAATCAGCGCAGAATTTGTCCCGGGGTCCAGGGCCATATGGTGTGCGGGAGCGGGATGCCCATGTGAAAGGAGAATAAAGGCCTGTGTTTGGTGCAGGAATATTTCAAAGCCTGAGAAAGGGGCAAAGTTCAATTTCTAATGAAGTGCTTTGAAATATATAGAAGTATATGGTCAATGTTTATCTTCCAGAACAAAGACCACTTTGTTTTTCAGATGTTTCTGCGTTGGTGCTGAGGGGTCTGCAGTGCATGAGGTTCCTCCGGAGCTGCTCGGGACGGTGGGTGTCCCCAGCACGGGTGAGCCGCCTGACTGGAGGGGTCGGTGGGGACCTGCATGGTCAGGGTGTTTTCCTGGGTTTGCTGAAGAGTGTGTATGGTTCCCAGTGTGTATACATGTAATTATCTCAAAAAAGGCTACATTTACATTTGTGAGAATTATTATATACAAAGTCCCGAGCTTAATTATTCCTCTGTCCATATCTTGTACTCCACAGAATTTGCATAACAATCAGACAAAGCTAGAGCCCTTTACTGAAATAAAGGTCTTTCCATTGTATTATTCTAATAAAAGAAGTTATAACGATCAAATTAATCTAAATTTACTCTTTAGATTTTTTTTTTCCCCTGAAAATCTATTGAAATGAGACTTAAAAGCAAACTTTAAATTTAGTAGTAAGAATCTAGTGCAGCAAGGTATTTAAATTAAATTGCTTTCTGTTTGATGTTTCTTACTCCTCTCTGCCAACCCCCTCACCCGTCTTTTTATCTCCATTCGCCTTGTCTTGCCATTTTGGAAATTGAAATGATGCTTTGCTGTCACTGAAGTGAATGGGAATTCTGCCGCTGGAAGATCATGCTGGTGAGTATTGCATTTAATTGATCTAGAAATAGTAAAAAGTAATTATTCACCCTGCCTCTGCTTATTTGTGTTTCCTGTACCTGTTGTCTCTCTAGCAGAGATGATTTAATTAGAGAACAATGAGCGTTTTAAATCTAAGGTAGTTAAGGTATGCTTCAGTCTTTATAATAAATTGAATTTCTGATTTACCTTTTTATGGTAAGTCAACCTGGCAAATGCCAAAGGGCCTGAGTTTGCAGATGAATAAGCCCTCTATCCAACAGTGAGTGATGTGGGAACACATAACTACTGAGTTGTCTTGCTTGCTTCTGAGAAAAAATATACATAGATACATATGGGTGACCATATGTTCAATATATACTTGTGTACACAGGTGACTGCTTAAAATCCTCCAGAAAATCATGGATTACAAAGTCTTTCCTTTTTCAGCACAATAATATTAGCAGAAACTAGAAAAAGTTGTATTGTAGTTTTATTATCCAATATAAAGGATTTTAATTAAGCTTTCACAGCCGGATATGTAAAATAATTACATCTCGTCTAATTTCTAACTAATACTGTGAGTATCAACCATAGAGCCAGCCCTGATCTTTTAAGATTTGTGCAGTCTTGGGAAATAACCTCTGTTGTGTGACGTTGAATTTGTCGCCTTAAGCTATAACAAACCACCTGTACCCAGCCTAGGCTGTGTTTTGTTGTGTTGTGGGCTCCATGAAACAAAGAGCAGAAGCCCCCCTTGATCAGGATTTCATTCTCTCCATAAATTAAACACTGGCAAATGAGGTTTGTTTGCATACAAAATCTTGTTCAAGGCACATAGATAATATCTCTCCCTAATGTAGGTTTGTTGGTTTTTTTTTTAGTAGGGAACATTTTGGCATATCTTTTCCTTATCAACTTATAGCTCTCCAGTGGCAAGAAGGGTATTGGTTAAGAAAATCAATCAGTTAAATACATTCATACTAAATGCACCTTATGCCTTTACCACTACAAACATGATTGATTAGCTGTCTCGATAAATTTATAGCCTTTGATAGGATTGCAACAAGAGAAGTGCCTTCTTAGTTTTAAATGGAGAGCAAAAAGAGATCTTTGATGTTCCTCATTACTGATTTTCCACTTGTGATGGAGATAAAATACTGCAAAGTGCTTTTTCCTCTTCCATATAAGGGTTCTTCTGCCTTTCATACCTGGTAGAATTGTGTGGCCTGCTTTCTATTAGTATGAATGGCAATTGCCTTGTACATGTGACTGCCATGAGTGGGTGAATAGTCTGTCATCTCCTGTATTGTCCTTTGTCTCTGTTTTATTCACTTTTTACCCTCTACAAAAGAGCCTTAATCTAGATCTGAGAAAACCGTAGTGATGCTCCTGTTCATTATGGATCTAGTCTCAAGTTTTATTTGATTTTGATGTTTTTTTTTATATTTTGATGAGTGTACTAAACAGCAGAAGCTATTTTAATCAAAATAAAATCTCAGTGAGAGCGTTACCTATAAATAGTGGTTTTGATTGAGTCACGAAAGTTTCTGTTATACATTTGGAAATTATTTCCATGACTTAACTGCAAAGAACAAGTAGATCATGCCCTTTTAGGAATTAGAAAAAAGGAATGTTTTTCAGGATATTTAGTTCTGCTACTGAGTCATTGTATCATTTCGGCTAATTAATTTCACCTTTTATATGCTTGAGGATTTCCATCTCTGAATGAATTAATGACACGAACTTACAGGTAGTATTGTGAAGATTAATTAATTGACATTATTGAAGTATCCTGAGATGGAAGTCCTGATGTAAGTACAAAATATTATTACTGATACTCCCTAATTAATCACTTCACAGTAGCCAGCATATGGGAATCATATTGGTCTAGAGCAAACAAATGCAGAAATCTGTATTTTATTTTATTTTTTCACATTTCTAGTTTTACATGTTGTTTGAACAATCTTATGCAGTGAGTGTAAGGATCTCCCTTTCTCCCGTGGCACTTATGGGTGTGGTGGGCTCGACACAAGAGAAATACGTGATTGCAGTGTCATGTGTATAGTCCTGGTAGGAATTGTTGAAGGCAACTTTGGCTAGCAATTTCCTTGTCTCCTCTGATGTAACATTACTGACACTTTAAACTGTGCTGCCCTTCTTTTTAATGCAGATGAAAATGTTGGTGTTATAAAGAAGCGTGCAGCACTGATCTAGTAATCCCTGTGCACGTGGCTGGATATTTCTGAGCAGAACTTTTCCTGCATGAAGGAGGATGGGAGAGGTGATGTCTTACATCACAAAGGGAATGTAGTGAAATTGTTTGTAATTTATACGGATAATAAGATCTATTCTTACTACTCATGGCTGGGATGCTGTTTGCATAATGAAATAACTACAGCTGTGCAGGTCTTAGACCACATGTTTTAAAATGAGGAGAATATATGGAAACGGTGGAATTAATCTGAGCCTTTCTGTAACTGAACACTATGAAACATGTACCTAATTTTTCATAATGTTGAATACACAGTTGACAACAAGGTGGACATAGTTGCTGTCTGTATCGCTTTCCAGAGATGATCACATTCCTAAATGACTCAATCCACTTTTTGTTATTGGAAGTGTAAGTCACAAGATATTTTCTGGAATTATTTGCAACTGTTGCACAAGTGCAGGCAGGAGGTTTGAAGCTTCACAAACGTTCATATTTCTTTTTCCTTATGTCACTTCTTTAAAAAAAAAAAAAGTCAATCACATGCAATTATGAAACTGCTTTGTGTTTGACGCAGTTAAAGATGTTTTCAGGCCACAAAAATGTAACTTTCTATGACTAATTTGAATTAAAAACTCACTCCGGCAGAAAAATGTCCTCAGCCTTTGGAGTCACATGGTTCTTGGAAAGCTCTTTCTTGGCTGTGCAGGAGGTAAGTCTTTTGAGGAGAGATTCTGTGCACAATCATGCAGTGCTGCTAATGAGAGGAGTTTCACACTTCTCCTCTGACACAAGCTCTGTGTTCATCCTGCCGACTGCTGCCTCTAAAGCTTTTGTGGTATCAGATGTTCTGATGAATGCCGGGCTGTTACTGAGCTGGTGTAGCAAAATGCTGTAACTCTGGCTAAAGAGCTGGCTCCCAGAAGGTAGGGTCATCCACTCTGCAAAAATAAAAAGTAATTAAAAGTGGGGTCTCCTGTTTGTCTTCAAGTGCATCTTGGCTATGTGGCTGCCCTTCCTTTCCCCAGTGGTGATTTTCAAGCCAAATGGCTCTTTCATCATCACTCCGGCTTAGCAGCAAAGTTGTCTGTTGATAATAGTAGGCTTCACTTCTTCCCCAGCTAACTGGTAGTCAGACAGCCAAAGAATGGCCTATCCAGAATTAGGATATGCTCAATGCACCATCCGCTGGTGTTGTTCCCATCAGCCTAATTATATGACTTTTGGGTCAGACAATGTCTCATTGTGTGGCCCTTGGCAGCTACAGGACGCCTAATGCTGCATGAATGTCTAATGCAGAGTTTGATGGCTATGACCGAGGCTGCAGTTCCATGCTGGAATTGAAAACATCCGCGTAGTTTTGTAGAAAACCAGGTCAATGGTGCTTCCATAAAGCATTAACCCCAGGGAAAGCTATTGGTTGCACGTTGCCTATAGAAATCTATGCAGGGTGAGCAGTTTACAGGGCGTTTCTCTTTCAGGTAAATGACAATCAAGGAGTCAGATTTAGTGACCTATTTCAGAATCCTAATTTATCGCAAGCACCATCCCTCATCCATTTATTTCCATATTTTCTTCTAGTATGTGCATTAAAGAACACTTGTGAGGTGTCTACGAACATCACAAGCACAATGAATATGGCTTTATATCGGTAGGTTAAAAACCCCCACTTTATGTTTTGTTTGACTGTAAAATTTTAGGTAGAACTATCCTATCTTTACAACACTTCCTGTAAAATCCCGCCTTTTTTACAGGCAAAAGCAAAGTATGAACGTAAAAGGCAATTCCTTGTAGATGAGGGCTGTAATATGCTTGTTCGTTTTGAAGGCGAATGTATAACTAATTATGTTTTAATTAAATCTCTAACATCAACAGCTGTTTTTAAGGGATCTTTTTAAGCTACATTTATTTTTAGTATTGTTTAAGATCATCTTCTTTTCCATGCGTCTCTCTTCATGCACTATTGCCTATTTAAAAGTTTTCCCTCTTAAAGTATCAGCTAACACTGGCATACACTGAAGGCTAAGCACTGATAAAATGCATGTTTTAAGATGCTGGCTGTGACTTTCCCAGCTAGAGACCAAAAAGACATGCCACCACCAAAACCCCCTTTGTTCTCTTTTTCAGTTCCAAACCCCAAACTGCCGAGGCCAGTTTTCAGCTGGCAGTGGTTTATGCTAACTGGCTGTTATCAGTTCCTCTACAAGGCAGCTGCTAATTACAGTAACAGCACAACCATCTCTTCAGACTGAGCAAGCTGCACTGATTTAATTCTTTCCCCTCCTAAAGCAACAACAGCATCAGTGAGTATCTTTTAACTTACAGATGACAATAAAAAATCTAACCCCCTTTCAAATAAAAAAATTAGCCAAATTAGGATTTCAGGTGTAGGGGCTTAGTCCTGTTGATTTTCCTGGAACTAGTGCCAACCTATAAAGCTTCAGGTGTCATTGCAGCTTCTTAGTGTTCTGGGTTGGTCAATCCCCATGTAGCAGGGAGGCTGGAACTAGATGATCTTTAAGGTCTCTTCTAACCCAAACCATTGTTTGTTTTCCAGCCTGCATGATCTAGAAGCAGAAAAGAAGGAGCCTTTGCTCACCCTGTAGAAGCTTGAAACTCTTTCATGGGAACCACCAGAGCCTGCTGCCTTCCTGCTGCTGCAGGACTCCGAGGTGAGCTCTGTGTTGGGCACAGGGGTTAGAGCCACACCAGAGATTTCTGTCCCCAGCCTCGTGAGACCCAGGTCTGCTGCTCATGGTCCTTGCTTTGAGGGAACACAGTTCTACCCTGCACCCTTCTGTTCCACCTGGGCACACTCAGCAGCCGCTAATGTGTTTCTGGAGAGGCAGAAGTCATCTGCTCACTGCCAAGCAGCTCAGCTGGGCATCTCCAGCACTTGGCGGGGTATGGCTGTAGTACTGCTGTACCTGTCCCACCCGTGGTAAAATCCTCCAGGGGCATCATCCAGCCCTGTGAAGGAGTTAAAGCACCTCCTGCCCTGCCCATTCTCTGCTCTGATCAGAGGGGTGGCATTCATGTTAAGGTGGGTTTGTGGGTAGCTGGTGTCTGGCTGCTCTTTCTCTGCAGTTCCTGGGCTCCCTGTAGTTATGGGATCTAACCATATTGAAGATACCCTTTATAATCCCCTCTGCTCCTCCATCACCTCTCCTCTTGCTGAACTGCATGTTTTTGCATGATTCAGAGTCTTAAGAACTCCAGAAATGGAGGGAATTATTTGAGAGATGATTACTGTATAGCTGTGCTGGAATATGTAGCTAATATCGGTTTTACTATCTAAGCTCTAATTTTCTGTAAACATCAAAACCTAGCAATCATGAAAGCCCTGTGCTGATTTTGAAAGGTAGTTCCCGTATAGATTGGAATGCCAGTATATTTGCTAAAATTGTGTAAACTATAAAAAACAATTCATTACCTCTTTCAGGAAACTAGCCAAGATGTTCAGAAAAACTTCATGTTTGAAGCTGAGATAATAATTGATCTAGTGGCAGTAAAATAATGGCAAACCAGAAAAACTGGTGAATCTTCTAGTTAATACCTGCAAATACATGGTGATTATGTTTTTCACTGATAAATGGAAATTTGTGAGACCTATGATTTGCAAGAGTGGGGTTGACCTTTTTTATTTTACTGTTAAATTTCTCTTCTCTCTTTGTAAATGCACTGAACCTAATTTTCATCTCAGGCAAGTGTAAATCACCGTTAACACTGGTGACATCACTGTAATTGCATATATCTGAAGTCAGTGTATTCGAGAGAAAATCAGACCTGTTTGGTCAGATTCCTCAGAGGGGGAGTTTCTGAAAGCTGAGCAAATTCACACAAGTGATATGAATTATCCCTAGCCCACTGCTGCTGTAAATGAAAGCTAAAGCTGACCGGCTTAGTGCCATGGCTTCAACAGGATTTTTGACAAAGCATGCCACAGCTCTCTCGGCAGCACAAATGTCTTTTATTTCAATAGTGTAAAGCAATGAGAAATACTAAGATGTGTGGCATTTCTTTAATGTGAAGGACACTCCTGTGCCCACTTCCGATGGATGGCTCAGCCATTCTTGGAGCAGCAGGCAGCTCAAACTGTTTCAATGAACTGATGGGGTAACTGAGCCTAAAAATTATCCTTGGGGCACTTGCAAGCATTTCTAAGATCATCATACTGAGAAAAAACCACTTGTTATAGTCTTGTGGGATATACACAAATTTGGTCTTGCAGCCGTGCCTTCTGATGTGAGTAAATTAGTGGATTTCTCTTCTCAATTTAGTTATTAAACAAGGAAGTGGTCTTGGCTCGCTGTATTAGGGTGCTGTGAAGATAAGTTAACTTCCATTAAAACATGCGTAAAATTCTGTGTTGGAGAACACAATAGAAATATGAAGCATCTTGTTACGCTAGATGCTGTGGAATTAGCAAGCATGGTTAATCACTAGGGTTCAACAATAATTTCTCTGTACCTGGACAGAAAAATAGGGCTAGTAAGAAATGTGCAGCAGCTTGGCTGATGGTGGCTGCAGTGAAACATCATTTTGATTTGTTGGTCTCTCAGAACTTTGCTTAATGTATTGCTATTTCTTCTCCATAGAGTAGAAAACTGAATTCCAGGGGCTGAATAGCTAAATGACATTGTATTAGGAGACATACTGACCAGTCTAGGAATGCTTTCCTGATGTTGACACCACATACTGCATGCCAACGTCCTCACTCTGCCAGAGAGGCTCTTCTATATGTCTGGAAAACTGCATGATGATTTGTGCGAGATGAGCATAACTTCCATGATGGTTCTTGAAAAGGTGAGTAACATGACTAGTGTTATCTTCAGTAATATTTACCATAAGACTCTATATATAGACTTTTAGACCTGCTGTCATGTTGGACTATCATATAATCATAGAATGTCTTAGGTTGGAAGGGCCCTTAGAGATCATCTAATCCAACCTCCCTGCCATGGGCAAGGGTGCCCTTAACCAGCCCAGGTTGCTCAAGGACTCATCCAGCCTGGCCTTGAACCTCTCCAGGGAGGGGGCATCCCCAATCTCTCTGGGCAATCTGTTCCAAAGTCTTGCCACCCTCCTACTGAAGAATTTCTTCCTAAAATCCAATCTAAACCTATTCTCCTTCAATTTAAATCCATTTCCCCTTGTCCTATTGCTGGACACTCTTGTAAAAAGTCCCTCTCCAGCCTTCCTGTAGGTTCCTTTTAGGTACTGGAAGGCAGCGATAAGGTTGTCCTGGAGTCTTCTCTTCTCCAGGCTGAACAATCCCAGCTCCCTCAGCCTATCCTCGTAGCAGAGATGCTCCAGCCCCTGGATCATCTTTGCAGCCCTCCTCTGAACTCATTCCAACAGGTCCGTATCCCTCTGATGGTGGGCACACCAGAACTGGACACACTGTTGGAGGTGGGGTCTAACAAGAGCAGAGTACAGGGGGAGAATCACCTCTCTTGACCTGCTGGCCACACTCTCTTAATGCATCACAGGATGCGATTGACCTTCTGGGCTGCATGAGTGCGCTGCCAGCTATCATCACTATCAAATAGCAGCTGCAAAATTCCTTTTTTTTTTTTTTTAACATGTGTGTTTTCACAGGTAACACTTATTTAGCAGTCATATAGAAAGCTCCTGTATTTTTCTTAATCTAACTTCTATCTTTCACTTCTCAGGTCATGGTAGTGTACAGACGAGCTGCAGCAGATGAACTGTGCAGAGACAGTGAGGACTTGCCCTGATTTGGAATTTCAAAAGTACTGGTGAATCCTAAGCTACTTGACTCAACTCATGCTTTCCTTCTGACCTCAGTGGATGCAGGATTTTCCTGCCATGTACATATGCTGCCTGGACAGCAAGTAAATGTTGCTGTGCTTGTGTGATCACACACATATAAGGCTTCATGGAGCAGGTATGTTCAGTGCGGCTGATAGCTCAGGGAATGCGTTGTCTCGAGCCAGAAACATGCTTTTCCTGTTGTGAAGGCTATTCAAGTTATCTGTGTATAATATCATGAGCTGGAAGGGAAAGGGGATTTTGAGCCCTTTGAAGAAGCTCCTCCAGGTTCTTTTCTGTCTCTCTTCAGTGTGATACACCACTATTTACATTCCTTTTTATCTCTATTTTTCCCTGCTTGCTCTCTTCTTTCAGGCAGTCAGTCTGGCTTTGGTCTTGCTGACAGATTTAAGTTTTCATTTCAATGTGTTACTGGATTTTTGGTTCTGGTGCAGAAGCCAGGGTGTCTCACAGCATCTCCTCATGCATTATACCCTGTCAGGTCTCTCCTGCACTCATGCACTTATTAAAACCTTAGTTATTTATTCATTTCCTCTTCACTATCTTTAGGTGTACACCTGGACTTGGAAATTATCAGTCATGGTTTTTTTCATGTTGCCTTGCTCTTTTTGTACTCTTATATCCATATGGAAATCCATGATGTTGGTGCAGCACTAACCCCTGGAAACTAGTGTTTCCAACCTATTTATCTGTACAAATTATTTTTCCAGATTCTTTTCTGCTTTTCTGAATAAAAACTGCTAGCACTAAAATATAGCAAAACTTTTCCATTTACAGACATGACTAACTAACCATTCTTATTGCTATGAGAATGTTTACAAAAATTTATCCCTTTTCAATTATTATTTGTATTGCTTGTATCATTATATATTCTATATATACCTGCCTTATTTTTTCTTTGGCTACTTAGGACCATCTTAAATGAAATATTTTGGAAAGAGATAAAAATAACATGTTACGGTAGACCTATTGGCCCTGTAGGTCTGGAGCAGTCTGGCTGCTGTGTTCCCCAGCTCCCATAGCTTAGAGCACCCTGTGAAAAGGAAGAGGCAAGCCAAAAGAGAGGAGGGTGCTCTGGGCTTTGGGAATGACCCCCTGCCCCAGTGCTGTCCTAAAGCTTTGGCTCGTACTGCAGGGACCTTCATTTTATGTGGTCACCTCTGCCATGTTCTGGCAGCAGGGTGATGCACGGGCTGTCTCTGACCTTGGTTCAGGAGGGGATGATGTGCCTGCAGATTTCTCCCAGGGAAGGGAGAGCAAGGGTTGCCTACTGAGGAGGAGCTTTGGAAAAAGCTGCTTCTCAGTAGGGATTCCCTGGGTGTGAAAGGGTGGTCTGATGTGACAATTTTGCTTCAGGTTGTGCTTTTGTGCAGGGTTTTTGGTGCTAATCTTGACTGAGCAAGATGGACACGATTTAAAGGGTGGACTACGAGCTGAAGCCCATTACATATCTTCTTCAGATGTTTTGCTTGAAGACTGGAGATGTAAATAGCACATCTCTAAAAGCTCTCAGAGACCAGGCTAGAGTGTATGTGGAGGGTGAAGGGAGCTGGAGGGATTTCTCCTCCTTTGCTGAAAGCAAGCTAGGAATTAGAAATTGCAATGGGAAATAGCAAATCACAGCAGAGAGAAAAGGCCAAGCCACAGACAAGCACGGACAACTGCGTTTCCTCAAGACAAGCAACTACCTGAGCGTGTCGAGCACTTGCACGCACGAACTGAGAAGCGAAAGGCAGGGAACTTTTGAATCCAGAAGTTGCAGCCATGTCTTGAGACGTGCTTGATTCCAGGGAAATTAACATTTACAATCACCCAGGTCATCTGCTGGTACCTATCTATGCAGGTGCTGCTAAACCTTCTAAATTCAAATAGTTTAATTTTGAGAGAAAGCCTACTAGTACGGACCAGTCTGGAAACACTCTTCTGCATGCAAATGGGAAAGAGGGAGGCTTGCTTTAGAAGCACAAATGTAACAGGCATAGCAAACAGAGGAAAATGAACGTATGCTGAGAAAGCTGCAGAGGGAAAAGCAAAATGTTGGGTATACACAGAGACAGGGTCTTTCCTAGAGAAGTCACGGCAATGTAGTGACTGCACTGAGAACCACTAGCACTGCCCTCTGAAAGCTGCTTGGTTACCGGAAATTAAGGAGAAATTCTCTGTCAGATCAATTGGTACTTTAGACTGCACAAAAATAGGCAATTTCCGTGCTGTAAATTTAATTAGCCTTTTTTTCTTTTCTTTTTCTTTTCTTTTTTTTTTTTGTTCTTAGGGTTCAGGGAACTCCTTAGGTTTTGAAGAGAATGGATGTGAGGCAACGCTGAGGCATGGCACAGGTACATTTTCACAGGTGGTGTGATCATTAACAAGGGGCTCTTCCTGATGCAGGTTATCACCTGGTAATATCAATTTGATCTGAATCAAGAGGCACAGCACAACCACACTTGTGCCAAATTAGCCAGAATGAATGATGCAAAGTTTGTGCAGCTTTATGTTTTCAGATGAGCTTTATGCTTGCTGTGTGAGGACAGCTGACAGCAAGCCAGACAAGGTTAGCAGCTGATCTGGTGTAAAGTCTTCCAGTGCAGAGTTACCCCTCTAAAAGATTTAAAACAAGCTTGCAAAGGCAAACTGAATTTGCATTGGCCCAGTGGTCACAACATTGTCTAATACCATAAAATAAGGTTTGATCTTTCCTCAGGTTGCCAGCACAGCTCTCCGAGATTCAGTTCTCCGAGCCCTGGTGACCCCAGTCTGAGCAGAGCAGGAGCTCAGCACCCTGAGGGGCAGCCTGGCAGGTACTGAAAAATGGATGTGAGGGGTGTGGACTGGTTGTGGCTACATGTGGAGAGCCTCAAATTGCCCTTGCAACTTAATTGTGGTGAAGCGATTGGTTTGGGGTTGGTTTTTTTTAGCATAACTGTATGCAAGTTAATTCTGAAAAGATACCTGCAGATGTTTCCAGTACAACAAGCTAGAGAAGAATGAGCTCTCCTGAAATGCTAAGTTAATATCTGAGTTTGTGTTAAAGCTGGTGGCAATCTCCCTGGAGCCAACTGTTAAAATCTCTGCTAATTTTCAAAGGGGCATTGAAGGCTTTCTCCAGCCGGCTTTTTCTCCTCTCTGTGCCTCCTGCTGGAAGCCTCCGGCTCTGAAAGCAGCTTCTCCCTCTCCTCACCTCCTTTATCCAACCTACCTGTTCATGCTGTCTTTTTCTCCACTCTGCTCCAGTACACTTCAGCTGCATTTGCCCCACAAGTAATTAATCTGGCCACATATACATGATAATGAGACAACTGAATGTCCCACACAAGACAAATGCAAATGAGAAACTGAAGATTGTGTAAACATTGGTGCACAGGGGCCAGGTGGGAACAGACTGGCATACTTCTTATAGGGCCAAAGTGTGACTCTCCTTTGGTTGCATTAATTGAATTTGATTCTATTAATATAATTTTCTTTTGCTTGAATGATACCTTTCCAGGGCCTGGTCCACGAAAGGTACTTGTCTGACTGCAACTGGCCACTCACTTCAAGACTGGCACCAATACCGGGCATACGTGAAATGGGTGAAGATGGCCAAGGAAGTCTCCAGCTGCTATTTGTTAAGAGAACATAATTACCAGCCTGTATTATACCTGTTCTGCATCCCTGTATAACCCCATATATCACTGTAAACTGTATGTAATCACATGAGGAAAAAAAAAAAGAAATAGGAACAGCCAGTGAAAGTGTGGTTTCTGAACCAGGCACTTAACTGAGCTGTGGCAGATCTGCTTTCAGGTCCTGGATCTGCTACAACCATCATCTGTAGTTTTACTTGGGTTGCTTAACACCGCTGTGTCTGCCTTTCTAGTCTGGTCAAACAGAGGGAGCAGCATGCCTGCTTCATCCCATGGCTGTGCCTGCTGCTGTCCATCCTTTGGAGCAGGGCTTCTCTTGTTTAGGAGTTACCCAGCATGGCGGTGATATTGCCTTGCTTGAGGTCTAATGCAGTCTTAAGTAGTAGTAGCACAGACGGTTAACAGAAACAAACACTCAGATGATATGCCTATGAGGTTTCTCTTTTTGTTGGATTTTAGTATGATGTATTTGTTGTTTGCTTTACTTTATACCTCTAGGAATATTTGTTTAGCTTATTTGTGACATGGTTTTCTTGGAAAATCAGGACATGGTTCTGAGTCGTCAGGTGAATAATGCCTTTATTCTTGTTGCTTCTCATGTAATAATCTGTAGCCTTTACAAACACCTACTTTGAGCACATATTAAAACTCCTGCATAGTCTTTCCTTTCTCAGACGTGATGAAATCCCTACCTCTAGCTGGCTGGGTTCAGACCCTCTGTTAGGGCTGTGACAGCCACGTTAATTCACGCTGAATGCCACTGCAATTGCCAGACTTTCAGCATGAGTAAGAGAATCTGGTTAACAGCAATAGTATGCGCTTTAGTTTTCCCTTTCAGAGGTTATACCTGATGACTGTATGGCTGGAACAGTGAGACTAGCCTCAGTTTTATGGTAACAAAGCAGCTATGAGCTTTCAGGGTAAAGTATATTTTGACTGACATGTAAGTAGCTGTAGCTTTGCTGCACAATGGAGAAAATGACTTCATTTAACAGCTTTCTGTGCCAAGAAAGAAATTAAACAGTTCTGAGAATGTTGAAGATTTTTTTCCTGTTTTAATTTTAAACCTAAAAGAAAAAGCAGTTGCCATATAAGTCCAAGTCAATGGACTATATAAATCTTTAAAAAGGTTTCATAAAGTAATAATGACTTTAGTATATGTACGAAATGAGATTAAAGAGCTACATTTGGTTCTAATACAGTTTCACATTCAAAAGGACCATCAGTTTCCTGTTTAAAATCTACTTATATTGAACTGAGTGGGGTTCAAACATAATGCCATTGTACTTCAGACATTTATCTTAATGTAAAAGAGCTGAAAAACATTAATAACAGGGCAAGAAGATGTGGAGGTATAGGCATTTCTCTCTTCCTTCTCTATTTTTTAAAATAATGAACTCGTATAACATCCTTCTGTTTACACTCTTCTGCCACTCTTGTAAAAGACAAGGTGCACAGTGTCAGCCCCATTGAAACTGTAAGAATAACAGTCTTTTTGAAGGGATGAAGGACATGAGTGAAACTTGCTTCACCAAATATCTGCTTCTGAACAGGCAGGTTAAACAATGATTTATTGGGGTGGTTTTTACCCAGAGCATCTTCATGAAGTATTTGCAATTCAGGCACACTAAGCTGAAACTCACTGGCAGGAACACTTTCCCACTTTCTGGCTTCAATCCCAGTCTCTTCTTTCTCTCCGGTGAAAATTCTCCCTCTGCCTTGACTGTCTTTAAACATATAGTGTTGCAAATTGTACCACTGTGCTTTTTATATGTCCTTCATGTGAATTTCACCTTCTGTATTGTAATTCCACAGAGGGATTGTTAATTCGTTGCCTGTTGAGCTTTTCAGAAGTGTTCAACATCTTGAAGCCCTGAATTATTGTCAATAAAAATCAAAGTGGATTTCTGTTTTCCTATTAGAGTGTTGTCTCTCAGGAGGAGATGGTGAGTGAAGAAAACGCATAAGGGCATGAGGGGTCAGCTTTAGCATAAATACCGGAATTATGCTAATTGGGGCTGGGGCATTCTTGTGCTAGGTATGCTGTACTGACCCAGAGAAAAGTCCTGCCTCCAAAGGTCTGTAACATAAGTAAGCTTTACAATAACTTTCCAGTGAATTTTCTCACTAGAATAAATTACCTTGAAACCCCTGCAGAATGATAAAGGAATCTTCTAGTTTGATGTTCCACTTATGTGGGAACACCTTTTCCCCAAAGACACCAGATATCCCACCAATCAACGGATCTGTCTAGTGGAATAATGTGAAAATGTAGCTTTTATTATCAGAATCTTCCCAGGGAGCCTAAGGTACTTTGTAGTGTTATATTCTTTGCAGTTCTCAAAATCATGTGCATTAAAGGTTGCTTAACAGCTGGTGAGTCACACAGCTTGTTTCTTTGAGCTCGAATGCTCCATTAGGACACATCCACTAGAAGTATTTTAACCTTTGAAAAAAATCAATACAAGTGGCTTAAGCATTCTAGGTTTCTGGAGGAAAAAACAACAGAAACCTCTAAATAACAACAAATGCCTGCATGATTTTTAATACATTCATCTCTGTTCAAGTGGGTACATCTTAAGGTTGTAGCATTTGCTAGAGAGCAGCACAGCTCTGGTCTGAAAAGTCACTGCTCCTGAGCACCAAGTGAAGCCGAGTCTCTGGAGGAAGTAAAATATTTTTTGAGTTAAAAAAAATCTCGGGTTCACTTTATTCAACATTGCATGTCAGGACAGGAATGGCACTTGGAAGAAGAGTACTCCCTAATTTCACTGAGGAGTTGATCTTTTCTTTAACCCGTGCATTTACTGCAGATAATTGCAAATATGGCTCACGTGTAGCAAGTCACAGTGCTTGACTAAGTAGCCAGAATGAGAGAGGAATTCTGTGGGCAGTATGTGTTTCCCTCTAGTTTAAACATACCTTTTGTTATGTGAGTTGAACTAGCCATGTTTTAGCCAGGCTTTGTGAGGAAATTAAGTTTATGGTCCCACTTTGCTGGTCAGTGCCAGTGTTTCTCCTCTGTGATACAACTTAGTGGAGAAAGGCTGATTTGAATCGAATTTGACTGTGAGATGAAGAGCTGAAGCATATTGCAGTCCTCCAAATTTCATAAGAAGAGGGAGTCCAGCAGAGGGAAAACAAATCAGTGCTCCCTTTAGGGAAAATACTGCAGAATCAGCTCAGTTGCATTATTAGCCTCTCAAGAATCCAGCCCTCTGCCATGCACGCACAAGACATAACTGAAGAAAACCAGATTTCTGAGCTTCTGCCTGTGGAATGATTCTTTTGCACACAAAACCAAAGTGGTTTGATTATCCTCTTATGGCATAACCTCGGTGATTTAATTTCTCATCAAGTCTCTGTATGAAATCATCTGTCACATATCATAACGCCTAGATTTCCTCTGCTTTGGTCTCTTTGGCATCCTGAGTACAAGGAGGAGAGGTCTCACAACGCCTCCCCCGCTCTAAGCCAGCCAGGCTGGGATGCTGCCAGGGGACGTGCTGGTGGCAGGGCTGGCTGGGAGCAGTTTTGGGTCACCACCTCGTGCTGTGGGCAGCATATAAGCTGGTGGTGAACTCCTCTCCAGACTGAGGTGGGATCAGGATCCGGCCGCGGCCTCTGGAGGGTGAGCAGAGGGCAGCGCCCAGGACACAGCAGTGATGAACTGCCCCTTTTTAGGTCACGAACCAAAGCTGCCAGGCAGTCTCCAGTTTCAGGTAGGGCAACGGGTTTTGGTGTCTTTGCTGGACCTGGTGGAAGAGCAGCCATTTCAGAGAACAGGCTGTGCCAACCTCCCTAACGATGGTGGGTACAGACTGCAGCACGCTGTTAAAATTTGTTAGGTTTGCTGCGAGGCAGAGCTCAGGGAGAGAAATGCTATTTAATACAAGGAGAATTTTCTGGTACTTAATGCCACCAGAATGTCAGAAGAGTTAATGGCAGATGTGGTTGTGAAAATGTTCTGTATTTTTAGACAACCTTTAATTAAGACACTTTGTATGTAGCAGCAACCAAATAATATGCTGCCACTTGAAAGCTGTCAGAAGGGAAAAAGTGTACAAAGCTTCTAAATGCAGCTCTCTTTATTTTTATCTGAAAGTGAATTAGGAAACCTTTCCAGTAACAATAACTGTCCTTTCACATGAAATGATTTATTTAATGCACACTGTAAATACTTTGGGCATCCATATGGATTTATACTTAACCCCTTTCACTTCATGTTGTTTAATCTAGCCTCATATTAAAAAGATTACATCTGAAAGCTGAATGGGTTTTGTGATCCCAGCCTTTTCTTCTGAGACTAGTGTTTTATATAATGATTTTGATACAGCAGGTTTTTTTTAATCCTTTTGTAAACCTTTGTAACTGGTGAATGGGTCTTTCAGCATTTTCTTTTGGATCAAATTGAGAGAAAACAAATGTATAGACTACAATTCCATTTTGAACTTGAAGACACTTTATTAATAGGTTATTTATTTGCCTATATGGTTTGAAAGATGTTAACAAGACAGAGGATTCTTTTAATAGAGCATTAATTCTTCCTCTGATATAACAGAGATACAGCATTTATTGCATAAGGTCGGGCTTGAATGGCAAGTAGTGAGGTCTTAGCAAATCAAGATACAAAAAATCTGAAAGTTTTCATGATGTTCCTAGATGTTTCATGATGATCCATGATGTTTCCTATTGATGTTCCTAGAATTTTCATACCCATCACTGTTAGGATAAGCACACACTTAGTAGCAATTAGATCATTAGTTACTCAACATATTAAGCATATTTACAGAATTAAATTGGTTAATGTATTTAAGCTGTTCACAGGCTGCTGTTTGGAGTGAGCTTTGAGCTAGTTGAGCACTGCCATGTCCCTTGGCCAGCAGTCTGCCACAGCTGACCAACGCCTCGCCATGCTACGGGTGGAAGATGCAGTCTTTGAGAACTGCAACATCAATAAGTCTTCTGCGTGCAGGTGGTTATTAATTTACAGACTTGCTCTGTCACCTGGGGGGTTACAAAATCTTCAAAAGACAGAGTCAGGTCCAAATCAGCTCAGCAACATTTTGCTTTCTGCGGGCTTGCTTACACACACGAGTGGCAACGACAGCAGGTGTGCTTATTTTCTGGCTTCTCAATTCAGTTGCAGCGTATCTCCTTCATTTCTAGTGTTTTGTTAATTTTGGTGGTGGTGTATGCTTTGATATGCTAATGTGCAGGGAGAATTTGCTAGCATTTGCACAGGGGGAGACAATCTCTGAGCCTCAAAGGCTGATCAGGCTGTTCCTACGAGTCCAGAGCACTGTGCATCGCAGCTAACGATGCCATCCTGCTTTCTGCTGTATACTTGTCACCAGGTCATTGACACCTTTTGTAACAACTTACTGCTTACTGAAATTATTTAAATCATCGATATAATGCTATTAATATATATATTCTATAGCAATGCAAGTAAAAAATTACTAAGTGTTTGTAGACAGTGGTGATGCTCAGAGAAATTTATCTTGAGTTTTCAGGTTCTAGCTCATCTAAGGTGCAAAAGCTCACTGAAATGCTCTGTGTGTTAAACATGGTGAGAAAAGAGGTCTCTACTGGTTTTCAAAAGCAGAGGAGCTATGGTATGTGCAGGTCGGTTTGCCCCTGTGCATATGGCTATGGAGTGGTTTTGGTAGTGCAGGTGAAGAACATATGAAAAAGCAGTGGAAGACGTGTCCTATTGCTAAAAGAACCAATTATTATTATTTGACTCTAGTTCAGTAAGCTTTTTAAACCCTTATTTCTTTGGTAGGCAATGGACAAGTTACCTGATTACCCTAGTGCTTTCTTAACACATCACTACTTTGTAGTGGATCAGGAACCCAAAGAGGAAGTTGAAGGAGGATCCATTTCTCATGTTATTTTTCAGAGAATATCTTCTAATGGCTCTGGGAATGGTGCCACATATCTCCAAGATCAACATCTGCACCAAATCTGCCGTCTTTGCTTGCAGCGAATAGCACTCTGTTCTGCTGGTAGGCCTACAAAAACGATTGAAAGGTGTTAGTCACACAAACGCCACCTCTCAAAACAGTGCTTCAGGCAATGATATACTAGAGCCAGAAATCAATGGGATTACTAGTAGTGCAGATGATAATGATTGTTACCAGAGACATGAGAGTTTGACCCTGAAAGGCTCTTTTTTAGCATGCTGTATTGGTGGTTAACAGCATTCAAGTGGATATATTATTTCAGAAAGACAAAGCTTGTGCTGAAAGTCATATGTTCTGTTGAACTGGCTCATAGAGTAAAAAAATCCATGGTCACAGCTGTAGGCTCATAAGCTCTTCAGGGCTGATACCTCAACCCTAGAGAAAAAGAATCCATTTATAAAGTATAGTAGTTTGATCTCAGTGGCAAAATAACCAAGATGTTCTTAAGCAGCATTGGTGTGCTGGGACTCAAAGGGAGGCCAGTGCCTCGTTCCTCCAGGCTGGACCAAAATTTGCCCTGTGAGAGCATCTGGTGTACAGCAAGGGGAGGCAAGATAGAGGCATATCAAAAACTGGAGCAAAGAGACATAGTCCCTGCCAGATTTGGTAAAAAAAAAAAAAAAAGAGCTGTCGCTGTCCTGGGCTGGTGATGGATTGAAATACCTTCACTAGTCTGTGAAGGTGAATAGTGGAGACCAGCTCCAGATCTGTTACTTTGGTGTAACTGAAGGGTGTGTCTGCGCTTCAGTGGCTGCCTCAGACACATATTCATGAGCTTTAATGGAGATATTTTTGACAATGCAGCTGTAAAACCCACTCAACAAGCTGGCTAAAAACTTTAGTGATTAACGTGTGTTGCCATCAGCTTCAGAGCTGGTTTAAAACTAGCTTTGATAACATCTATAGGAGTTGCAGTGTGCATATGCATGCCTAGTTTAAGTTATTACTAGTTATGCATAAATCTACATAACATTATAAAGGCAGGTATTTTTCCTGGTGTCACCTGAGCTGTGAGAGCAGAGCTAAAGGAAAGAGGAGTTAGCTGGTCACATGTTGAATTCTGGCTTCTCTAGCCAGCAGACAGTCAAATAGCTTCCTAGAAGGTAGCATCTGCTTCAATAGACTCAATTACCTAGTTAAAAACAACTTGCAAGTTAGTAGGCAATTTTAGCCCAGTGGTACTGAATAAAAAGCTCTTTATGCTATTTTTCAGTATTCAGTATCACCGAGCGTTCAGGCCTGATTCTAATTGCTTTTCTGTGCTGCTGAATATCAAGGGGCTGGGCAGCAGGTGAAGGTGATCACTAGAAGCCCCATGGCTTGATGTGCTTCAGCTGGGAAGCTGCTAATGAGCCTATAGAGGTCTCCACAATGCTTGATGGGTGGGTGGGATTCTTGTGTGGGTTTTTTTTGGTTGGGTTGTTTTTTTTTTTTGTTCCCTCCCCATCCACCATTCCTTCCCTCCCTTCACATTCTTCCATTTGCTTCCTTGCTCTTAGGGCTATGTGGTTCAGGTGGGTGTAAAAGTGATTTGGCATAATCTTTATGCCTCTATCCAGGCTGCAGTACACCTCTGAGCACATGCTTTTTAGTTGCTCTTTATTCTTATCTCCAAGAATTTTTTCCTCAAAGAGACGCTGCAGTGATTTTCCTGGCAGATGTTGCTGTTGAGCAGCAGAGGGCTGTGGGTCCTCACCAAGAAATGTCAGCCCTTTGCCATGAGGCAGCAAGTCTGCATCTGCAGAGCTTTTGATGTGTGGTATCATGACTTAGTGAAGAGATTTTGACAGGTGACAGCACTTCAGAGGGTAAGTTAAAAGCAATATGTACTTGCTTCACTAAACTGGAAACACACTTTTACTTACAGTACTTGCTAACAAAGAATTGCAATGACTAATCTCCATTTAGAAGCTTCAGTCTTACCCTGAATAGAGCTTGTCGTTTGAAATATGTCCAGAGAGCCTGGCTGTGCTCAGTAAACCTCTGCGTGATGCCAGCCTGGTGCTCAGAGATAATGCCTGTGTGCCTCACAGAGGAGTCCTCGCTCTGACTGTCAGGTGGACTTGAAGAGCAGGCATCTGTTGTGCTACGCAGTGCACGTGCAGTATATATTTTACTGAGTCACAGTGCACTGGATTGTTTCCCATCAGAGGCTGCTGGACTGGTCCTAGCTGAGCACAGTTTCGGTATCTGGCAGTTCTTGTGCTGGTGAGCCAGGGTAAAGATTGGGTCTTTGGCAGACAGGTACCAGTGTTCTACATCTATCAATTATTCCCAGTGCTACTGTCCTCTCTTCCCCATTTAGTCTTTGAAATTCCCTTTAACAAATACTCCTTGGGGGATCCCCTCCCAGAGTCTCTTCTAGTAAAGCAGAGATACCTTGGGAGCCTGGTCAGTCGGGCTCTCTCTCAATACATGGCTAGGAGGAGACCTTGTTCCCATGCGGAAACAAGCAGACCTTTGCTGAGATAGAGGAGGCATCTCCCAGCTCTCCAGGGAAGCAGCTGCTAGGAGACACCTCCAGAGCTGTGTGTATCTTCACCACAGCTGGTTATTCTCTATATGTTTAGTGAACATGAAGTTTCCCGTGTCTGCCCCAGGGATGGTGGCATGTACGTGGTGAATAGGGGACAATCAGTAGAGCCTGTTCTTTATCATCTTTGCCCTTGAATCGCCTTCTTGCCTGCATCTGGACAGCAAGGTTTTCTCTCATCTTACCGTTCCTTCAGCAATCTCTTCTGTTCGTGCTGCTTTTTTATCTTTTTGGTGCTTTGGTCTCCTCCAGCCCCTTTGTCTGGGTAGGACAAGTACTTAAGAATATTTTGCACAATGCTGTGTTGAATTTCCTACCTTACTGGTTCCAGAAGAGCTCCCAATCACTCTCTGAAGTACTATGGCTATTGAGCAGTGTCATTCTCTTCTTGTTATCATACTCAGAGTGTGACAGAATACCTTTGTGTTGTGAGCTTCTTGAAGTAGAGAGATTTCTTGTCATTATTTACATGTCTGCTATGAGCTGATACTTAGACTGGTTTGCTGCATGGATACTACTCCTGGCCTGAGTCACAGAATGAGACATGCCATACTTGACACAGGAACACATGCTCTTGTATTAGCATTCATCGTTTGTGGTCTCAAGCACACAGATCAAGATTGACATTGATAACTGCCTGAGGAGAGGAGCTGTGCACCAGCCTGTGCTTTGATGATGGAGAGATGAGGGGAGATCAGCCACAAAAGCAAGCGGTGGCTCCTTCCTTGTGGTGGTTGGCAGGTGTTTGGCTGTCATCTTCCATTTTTCCCTCTGGAAAAGCAACACTGGAAAGAAATTCCCATTAACAATTCATATTTGTTTAATTAAATCACACTCAGCTGTTAGCTAGTAGCCAGATCACCAGAGTACCTCCCCAAACAAATGAAATCAGATTTACTGGTGTGTTTTCCTTTTTGCGTCCTCTTCCTCACTTGGTATATATTTGCTTTCATAAAAAATTTACTTATTATTAAATTTCCCCCATTTTTTGGCAGTGCCTAAGCGTCCTACACGTGGACTGGTGTTCCACTATGCTGTATAGAAAAGCAGTAGGGCAGCTCAGGAGGACTTAAGAGATAAAATGATAATCTGATATATCTGTCCACATTAGTGGACTGAGAACTTTCTGCGGCTGAGGTGTCTTTCTTCTGCTTGTTTATAGGGCGCTGGCTGCAGTGGGTGTCTCAAGCTCATGTTTTACAGGAGCTACTGGATCTATATCACAGCATGGTTTGGTTTTGTGGGTCTCTTATGTGAGTTGCTGATCAAGACTTCTACTTGTTTGAAAGAGCTCTTAATGCTGCAGTATCTACTTATGTGACCTTTCTGCTTGCAGGCAAAATGATCTGCTTTTAAAAAAATTATGATTTTTTTAAAAAGAATTTTTTTAAAAAAATAACAATTACACAGCCAGGATTTTAAAAGAAATTAAATCCTCCAGCTACAAAATTCTCCTTTAAGGACAGTCAGGAAAAGGGTATCTAACCAGATTGCCTTGGAAATGCTAGTTTTATATGGCTTATAGTCACCAAATGGGTTCTGTGGAAACTGTATGCATATAACAGGCAGAGTGTGACTTATGAGCCCAGGAACCTAGGAGGCGTCTGTAATTTTTGAGAGGTGACCATTGATGTAAGTAATTAGAAATTTTGTGTTACTTGGGGATGTTAAATGAAAATTTGTTATTAAATAGGTTTTACTGGAAACTATTTATGGATAATTATTTCCAGAATAATCAGAAACATTAAAATAAAAAGAATAGATATGTCATTTAAAAAAAAGAGAGAGATGGGATCAAAAGGGATCTGGAATTAGCATTCCTCATTATTTTAATGCCAGAACATGCTTCTGTACTATTAATAGATGTTAAAGCTGCTGCAGAATTTTCTGACTGCATTTCTACAGCTTGAAGAACCATAATCATCCTAGGGCTGAATGTCCCTTTCTTAACAATAGCACCTGTTTTACCTTCCTTAGTTTGTCTCTCAGAACAAAAAAGGTCCTGTAAGGTCATCTTCAGCTCTATCCAGAATCAGGATATTTTTCATTAGTTTACTCCTCATAGATGAGGCAGACAAGCTCTAAAATCTTTTGAAAATTGAATAGTCAGCTATTTTTTTCTTCTCTCTTATAAGAATTTTACAGTACAGCATTTTATTTCTTACCTCTTTTAATAGTATTTCCTTCCAAATACATTCTTCTCCCTATGTAGCGTGTCATTAAACTACAGAGCATTTCAGCCTGGACTTTCCCCAGGCATTATGGGCTGTTCACAACCAGCCCTGTGAAGTCGGCTATTATTCCTCATAGCAGGGTTTAAAAATAATTGCCAAGCTCCCTTTAAATATTTTTTTTTTTTTAAAAAAGGCATTTAGGTAATGATTTAGTCCATAAGGTACATTAATCTGTTACAGAGCTCGGTAATGATAAAGACCTATTTGCATATCAGGCCAGAATTTTAAGACTGATTATTTCCATGCGCGTGGAGGGGCTGGCAGCGCGGCCAGGGGTGCCACCCTGGGGATGCTCAAGTGGGAGCGCCCATGGGTGCAAAACCCCAGTCCGGCTCCGCGCAGCTGACCCAGGATGTTTCGGATGCTCTGGGGGCTCCAGAGGCCAGGCCCCATGCCAAGACCTCTGCTGGAGCAGCGGTGCTGGAGCATGGGCGTAGTCGTGCACTGACGTGTCTACGATGTAATTTCTTGTAGAGCGATTCTGGGAAGGGTCCTTCCCAGAGACTGCTTCTGAAAACTTTGTAAAAGGATGATCAAAAGGTTAGGGAAACCAACCCTCCTTTGTATGAATGCTGTTGGGTTTTTGGGGGTGATTGCAGTTTAACAGCTCAATTTGATTTGAAAGAAATGACTGTGGTTTGGATCTGATGTCAAGTCCACCGAAGATGATGGAAAGGCTGCTGTTGCTTATAGCAAGATTTGGTAATGATTATTTTACAAGACTGAATTCCCCCCCCCCTTTTGTTTATTACTTAATTCTCTTGGTTTTCTTCTTAATTGCTGAGACAAATTCAATGGGCTGAGTGGCACTAAATCATTCAGAAGATACTTGAAAACTGTGTTTTCATGGGAAGGTGAGGTATATTACCCTTTTCTAGTGCACTGAATAAATCCTAGAAAAATAACAAAAATAATGTAATGGGAGGATATAACTAGGCAGTCACAGTTGAGAACAGGTTATTTTACTTGCCCTGTGATTCTGTGGTAGAAATATGGGGTCAGGTAATAAAACCAGAACACACTCCCACTTAAATGAATGGAGCCATTCATTTCAAGGACAGCTTCAGGGTTTTTAAGTCTAGCAATGTAACTAACTGAATTCCCTACAGGCAGATGAGCCAGTGAAGAAAAAATGTTCAGAATAAGGATACCAGGTTACATGCTTTAGAGTATTGGTTTGGTTCTATTTTTTTTCTTTCCCCTTAAAAGCTGAGGCTAATTACTCTGGTGGAGGTGAGGAGGTGGTGGAGAAGGGAAGACTGGGCTTAGTAGAGAAAACCTTTGTGAAAACTTCCTCCGGGCTGCAGAAGCAATTAAATCACCCGAGCCCTTCAACTCCAAAATTCAGGCAGATTCAGTAAAGTGTGGGCTGCCTTCTTCCGTGTGTTTGGAACAATCCAAAGGGAAACTGCTCTGAGTGAGACCAAACTCCTCAGGATCTAAACAATGAACAATATTGTTATATTATAATAATAATATTTTAAGATAACAATAACAAGCTTATTTCTGTGCTAGAGACAGGTCATATAGATAAGCACTTCTGGAGCACTTCACTCCTTCCAAGTTGTACCCTGTTAACAATAGCATCTGTGATGCTTAAAGAAGATACAGAGGGCTCTTAACTTGAGTTTATTTCTGCAGAAGGCTCATCTTGACAGCGAAAAGACTCCTACTGAAGACTAGTAGAAGCTTCGTAGGAGCCTTTTCCCCACTCAGGATAATGGTCTCTTTCTCAGGTTTTCAAAGGAGGGGAAGAGGAACATATCCTATGGTCAAAATAGAGCATTGCGGGAAAATAAAGGTATTTGAGATGAACACATCTTATGGGCGTGACTCTCCTGCTGGAAAATCAGTAGCAATGGAGAACCGTGACATTATTCTTTGCAAGCTTAAAATACAAGCATTGCATCATCATCTGTGCCCTGTAGCACCTTACGTAAATTTGTGATTGTGAGGAGTGATGGATTAAGTGGATACTGCTTTGCATTTTTGTCTGAGTCACTTGGTCTGTCCCCTTCACAGTGGAAGGTCAGGATTTTTTTGAATCATTCAGAATGCGAATCAGGGAGAAGGCATCACTGTTGGGTTTGGGTTTTTATTTTTGTTTGTTTGGTTGTTTTTTTTTTCCTGGAGTAGAGGAAAAGATCATTGTGTGCGCAGAAGCAGAGAAGAGGAGCCAGCAGATGGGCTCTCTCCTGCCATTAGATACCACTGCTGCCTCACAAGACAAGAAAGGCACTTGCAGGCTCATCAGTATTTCACACACACCACCCCTCCCGACTCCCATCCTCAACTCCGAGTGTTCTGTGGCTCTGGTTATCTTAAGTGCTCACTTTGTCCTCAGTGAAGAAGTGGGAAGCGGTCCTTCACAAATGAAGGGGATTGTGTAGGACATCATCCCTACATAGTGTATCACGGATCTGTGTCAGGGAATTGGCAAAGCCTTTCCCTTCGGCTGGCCCTGCTGTCATCAGCTGTTCCTTATTCCTCCCTAGCCCGTTGGAGAGCTGTCTCTCCATGCTTGTGGACTTGAGACATCTTTAGTATTCCTCGGGAAATTCAACTCAGACTAGCAACTGCTTGTGGTTTTTTACATGAAGTTGAAAATACTGGGTTATCTTTTCCCCTTTGGGGCATATTTCATTCTGTGTATTATCCTTCTTTACTGACATCTCAAGATAGCTAGATGCCTGGGGAAGTTTAAGTACAAAAATGAGTGAGAACATGGAGGAAGAGGTGGTTTCACTCTTGATTGTAATTCTGAGTGAGCTTAAATATGCTCATTTTGTAACTACAGCCACCTTTTCAGAGAAAGGATCCTAGCCCAAAAAACGGGTCATAGAGGTGACATTCCTGAAACAAGAAAAAAAGGGAGAGTGATTGCAAGGCCAGGGAGCTCAGTCTTCAGCTCTGGGTAGTCTCTTATGTCTAGGTCATTCCTAATAAATGTTCCATATGTTTTTGAGGCCGTCTGATGTTGGTGTTATCTCTAGCTTTACCAGCAGCCTGTCCCTGTGTTTCCCTATTCTTAGCTCCGTAATTTTTTTTTCTGTAATATCTGATGTTTTTCCTGAATACGAACCCATTATTTCATGTTTTATCTACTGTGCATGTGGTGAAAAGATGCTCGCCTTCCTCTTGGAAATGTAAAATTGTATGTATTCATTCACATCCCAGTTTCTGCTCATTAACCCCCTTGTTCCCGGTTTTCATGCTGTCCATTTATCCCTGCAGCCTCTTTTATGCTCCTCCCTTCATTTTCCTTTGTCTTGTGAAAGTAAAATCCTCTCTTCGCCAAAGAGAATAAAACCAATTGGAGGAAAGAAACCCCCGAATGTAAGATGCGTTTTGCAAACCCTCACACAGCGTCTCAGCCCTTTGTGTGTCTCCTCTGTTTAGACAGCCAGCTCTTCAGAGGAGGGGCTCTTTTTCCTGTGTTTGTACAAGTGCTTAGCAGACTGAGGCCCTGATATAGCTGGGTTCCTTAGGGGCTGTCGTAATGAACAATAATAATGAACCGTATGTTGATTTAGCCAGCAAAATATTAAAGCAGCAGGCCAGTAGGCTGACTTTTCCCTTAACGGACCAGGTATTGCTTAGACAATGCAGACTCCACTTTTAGAGGAAGTAGTCCTAGGGGGGATGATGTATTTCAAAATTTGTGGGCCTTATTGTTAGTCTAATTATCTTGTAGACATTTAGAAGTATGTTTCTGGAGTGTTTTGCAAAGCAGGCATTCATGAGTTATCTGTGCTCTAACCCTCATGGGGCAGGAGCTGTGAAGTGGTGGTAGTGTGGGGCCAGCCCTGACCTCACACATGACTCAAGCAGGGAACTATATTGGCTTGGGCTCGGCGTCCTGCCAAACTACTCGCTTTAGTGGTTTTTGTATCACTTTTGGTTTGGCTCACCGGCAGAACAACTTTGTGTCAGCCTGCAAAGCATCACACAGGTGTACCCCTAATAGACATAGTTCTCAGCTCATTTCATGTAGGTTCCAGCCTTGAAGTTATCAGCCTCTTTGGTAGAAAGATCTGATAGGTGTTAGCAGAACTGGCTAATTTTGCAGCTAGAAGGAAACTGAATTTTTAAAAAAAATAATTTTTCTTTTCTTTCAAGCTCCAGAGAATGTTATCATCAAGTTTTGTTTAATCATTTTTGTCTTAATCATCAAAACATTTTGAGCAAGATTTTACTTGTGTAACAACACTTAGAAATGTTGATGTTAAGATGAAGCTTTTTGACTTTTTTTGAGAGGAAATAACTTGGAATTTTCTTTCCATACGTGTTTTGCAATGTGTCTAGAACCAAAGCACAAGAGAGAAAAGGCCATGTTTAATATTATTAGAAAGGATACCAAGATGACCCAGCTTTCAAACAGAGACTTGGTGAAATCTTTGGAGGGCCTCACTAGCTCTGGATGAGCTGGGCAAGGATGATCAATACTCATGTGGTCACTACGTCCGCCCTGCCCTGTCCTGGTCTGGTTCTGCCAGAAGATGGCTGTAAATCTGCTGGATCTAAGGCTGCACCTCTCTGTTCTCAGAGCTCAGTTCAGC
>NW_009710267.1:58601-87483 GCF_000703405.1 Apaloderma vittatum | reverse complement strand
GAATTGCTGGGAACAGGGGGAGGGAAATTGAGGATTTGCAGCTTGGTAAATCCTCCCACTTCCCTCCTCCCAGTGGAGAAATTTGTGATAATCATGGAGAACGCTACCACTTCAGCCTGCAATAATAACTACGGAGCAGCGCTCTTGCTTGTAATTGCTTTGCTGCCCAGGGGAGAGAGAGCACTGTTTTCCTTCTATCATTGTCTTCGGTGCTGGGTTTGGTTTTTCCTTCTTCTGCAGTTAAATATTCCTACATATCATCATCTTGATTTTCCTTGCCAAGTAACACATGGTGTTATTTTTAGGTGGTAGAAGGAACGTGCAGGGCATTGTGAGTCCCAAGATGTTGGGCTTGATATTTACTCGTAAATTCAAACTGAGCATGATCTTGCACGGTCCTGTAAAGTACAGATCTGTTTGAATCTATAGAAGTATTTCAGTGGAATTATTGTTGCCTTTGATATGCTTTTCATGTGTTCTTGTCAGAAGTTGAATTAAAAAAAAAAAAGTGCTGCAATTCTGTGTTAGCCTGTAAAAACATAAAAATCTGGCCAAGAAAGACCTGTCATCATAACTTTCATCATGTTACAAATCCTTATTTTGCCACATCTGCTCATTACATGAGACAGGCAAGAATTCGGAGCAGCTAAGCTTTGAGAAATTCTGTTGCAGAAGGTAACAACTGATTAAAAGGTCAGGAGATAGCTTCAAAAATTTTCCTATGGTCTTTTCAGTTTGTGAAATTCATAAGTGGGATGCCAGTAGACGCTGTTGCTGAATATGTTTAGGTACAGATTGGGCTGGGGAATGAATTACAGTGAGGTGTAAAATAAATGAAATGTAAGATGTGCAGCAAATGTACTTTTTAAAAATGATTGGTGTTTTTCTACAATAAAATTAAAAAAAAAGCCCAAACCCCATAGAAATTCTGGGAGCACAATGGGTGAGATCAAGCATGGAGTGGTAAAGTTAATGGTGCTGTCGTGATACATCTTAGCCGATGATCTTGCCTATGGGCTCTAACTCTGCAACTTGGTCAATAAATGTGATTGTAGTTATTATGTTTAAGAGTAGCTATGGATTTTCAGTCAGAATGATCTTTGCTTTTGTTTTTACCATTATTCTCCTTCCATCTGAAACAGAGTCCTCCAGTGAGAGGCCTGTTTGGCTGCATCTCCTCTCTGCTGTAAGCTGCCTCTGAAGGCAGAGCAGCCGCTCCAGGAGGTTGTTGCCCCCACCCCGGTGCAGGCTGTGCTCCCTGAGGATGCTTCTTCTGGGGCCCGCGGGACAAGCCAGGGACTGCTCCCTCCGATCACCCTACCTGAGCTTTGACACTGGAGGCTTACAACTTCTCTGCAATGATTCTGAGATCAAAAGAATGATAATTTTAGTTTGATGTCTAAGTTTCTCTTTTGAGGAGATTTTAAGCAAAAGAAGAGAAAAGTAAGGTGCTAACATAATCTAAAGATTCCAGAAACTGGGCCTTTAAAAAGAAAAAAAAAGAAAGAAAGAAAAAAAGTCTCAAACACTGTCCTATTGAATAGTTACCGTAACAGAATGGAAAACAAAATTCTAGTAGTGTGTTCGTAGTGTCAGATGACTTCAGAGGCTTTGTACCTTGTGCATAGAGGGAAAAGGCTTTCTTCAAGGCAGTTTATCAGCTGGATTTTAAGGATTTTGGCCTCTCTGAGTCACCTGGACAAGTAACTTCACAGCTGGATGGTGTCAAGGCCACATATAGCCCTCCAGTAGCACTTGGGTTTCAAACAGTGTTGTACATAGCTCTGTATTGCAATTGCAATATGCTCTAATAGATAACATTTTAAAATGTACAAAGATACATTTGGTATAAATATAGCTCACAGCATGAGGCACTGAATAAAACATTTCTTTTCACTCATTGGGGAGGATCATGCATAACTTACTCTTGGATCTGCTTCATCATTCAGGCGTTAGAGAGTCACCCCTAATTTGTGAAAACATATGGCTTATTCCACCCCTCCACACTGAGAATTCGTTCGAGGCGTGCTTGCCTGCAGTCTTGTGTTCACCATCTGGATCAACCTTCTGCAAGTCGAGGTAATCAGGAGTCACAGTAAGGGGGAGCAGGGAGATGCGTTCCTCCTCCTCTGCTAAAATCGGAGGACTTCTAACTCTTGACTTCATTACAGCCCGATGGACTGAATCACAGAAAAAAAATCATGGACCAGGCAAATAGCCAGGTTACTGAAAACACATTTTAGCCAATAATTATGAACTATAGAATCATTTAACTTTTTTAGACTACAACTTGATTAACTACCTAGCAACAGTGAGTTAGGGCAAACTTGCTGAGGATCCAGTAAGAAAATCTCTGATATGTTACAGACCTATTGTCGATTCTGAGCCATAGATCACAACTTCTCTCCACTCAGAGCTTTGTGTTAGGCAGGAACAAAATACATATTTCCTCCAGTTCCTCCATCTTAGTTGCTCAACAAGAGACAACTGATTGTCTACATGGAGTGCCAACTGGATTCCTATTATTTACAGTGGCCACTCGGTCAAGTCAACAAAAAATTAACAACTTTGTTTACTTACTCTGGTTCATTATTTTGACTGTTTTGGTTAAGCAAGGACTTTGAATTCTGTCTTGGCTCAGAAAAGCAGTGTGTGGCTTGTTCAGGTTTCCCTGCTTGCTTTAAAGCTGGATCCACAGGCGTCCTCACCTTGCTCCCCTGCAGGAAGCCTCAGCATGTGGTCAGAGCCCCCCTCATGTGCAGGGTGGGCAGGCTGCACTCCCCGGTGTGTGCCTCAAGCTGGGCAACCCGCAGAGACCTGCAATAGGAATCATCACTGCAAACCACTGAGATGGTGCCTGCATCTTGCTTTTATTGCAGTCTTTCAGTTACCTCTGCTTGGTTTTTGTGCAAAGGTGAACTAGCAGCTCATTCTAGGTTTGAACATGGAGTCGACGTGTTCAGTTTTACTCTGAGGTCCTCCGTGGTGCCAGTGGTACTATATCACTCTGTTTTGGACCTGACTGCAAGCTTCTGGCATAGGAAGAAAGTTAATACTGGTTTAAGGCATTCTTATGCTATTGAAACGGGTTGCATCCTGGGGTTAATAGCAATGGTAACAGTCTAAACACTTCTTCAGAAAACAAATTGCATCTTTATCCTCCACTGTCTTACTGGTACAGAGCCTCTCTGAAGCAATTTCTGTTTCTTTCGACAACTATAACTTCAGCCTGTTTCTGAAACAAGACTTCATTATAAGTTAGTCCTGGAGTGGTACATAGCCACATATCCAACAAAATAGAAAATCGAAAAGATTTCTTATGATGCTGTAAATGCCTAACAGTCCATTTACTGGCTGGGTGTGAAGCAAAGAGTCTGCAATTAAAGCTGGTTTCTCTGCCTAGGTTCTCCTATGTGTTTGATTTTCTCATCTTGAATTACCAGGAGCTCTTCCATCTACTACTCAGGTAGCAGAACAGCATTCACCCAAACTCTCCGCACTTGAATAAACTGGAGTTTGCCCATTGCCTGCAAGTCCAGCCAGAATAGCTATTTAAGCAGGTAATGGGGTGTAAAGGGCTAAACTGGGATCGGGGTTTGCATGTGATTCCTTCCAGATGGATGAATTCCTATTTGATGTGTTGGAAAGACTTCCCTGTTGTCATGTGCATATGAAATAATTTGTCAAGATCTATCAAACACAGGAAAGTTTAACCCCACAAGTCCCTCTGGAGCAGTCCCTCTGGTTCCCCCTTTGCCAGGGCTAAAAGACACAACATTTATGGGAAGACAGGCCTGTCTCTCCCGGCTTGCCGGCCACTGCTCCGTGCTTTAAAGCCATCCTTCTGCCTTCTTACTGCTAACTTATGCTCCTGTCAGCTTCCCTTCTCTCAGGGCTGGCTTTCAGGTCCTCCTGGTTTTGGGAACACCGAACATACATGGAGTAATATATTACTTGTTTCAAAGTTGAGAAGGATATAAGAATATTCTGAGCTGGCAATGCCTCTGAATAGCTTTCACAATTTCCTCTCCCCACCACCCACGCGTACACTTTCTCTTCTGTGCGTTTCTGCGGTGATGCTGCGCAGGGCTTTGCGTTGGCTGCAGCCAGCCGTGTCCTCCAGCACCCGGCCGCTCCTCTGCACGGCCGTGTATCCCACGGAAATGCCCATCAGGCTCTGAGCTGCAGGGTGGGACAGAGGTGTGAGTGGAAGTACTCGTTGCCTCAGGACACCAAGATCTTTCTTACTGCTCTGGGGATGCTTCATAGTGCACAAGTGTGATTTCAGCCTGGGATCCCAGATGCATTTTAGTTAAGGGTATATAGGATGAGATTGTGCCTGTCCTCATCTGCCCTCTTTCTTTCCTTCTCTTTTACTCATAGCGCTTGACATGATTAAAACAGATTAAAATGCAAACCAGCACCATAATCAAACGGAATGTAATAGCTAGTTTTCATGAAATAACATTGAAATAAAATGTAAATAATTTATGACTAAGTCCCTCATCAACGTTGGATGGTCATAAAGCAATGCTAACGAGCTACTGCCCAAACCTCAAAAATTTGTGTAGCCAGACTACTTGAGTCCAGCTCCTGTCTTCAGGCCCTGAACGTGTCTCAAATTGCAACATGCTCCATAGGCCTTTCCTAGACAATCTTGTAACCTACAATTTTTATGCATGTAGTTTCAGACTTTAAAATAACTGTATTTATATGCATCTGAAGATGTATAGGCATAAGGAAAATGTTCAGTATTCTCCAAATATAACTTTATTAATGAACTCTCATGAGCCACCTCTGTGCCCAGTTAGTCATACCCTTGGTTTATGGAGAAATGCATCAGGGGAAGAGAAGGAACAAGAGCTTATGCAAGATACGTAGGAAAACGCTGGCAAGGCTACAACCCAAGTTACCAAACTAGCACATTCTGCCTTATTGGTGTTTCTGAAAGGTTTTGGCACCAGCATTTTCAGTATTTGCAGAATACCTCTAAGACAGGCAGATCATAGCAATTTAAAGTTCTTGGATTTATTTTTTTTTAAAGTTTAGTTGAGCTATAAATAAGCATCTATACCTCCAACATAAAAATGAGACTGAATACTTCTGAAAAGCATAATGAATATTATCTTTAAAATGTGATGTGAGTATGTTCATAGATGTAAATTTGATGGGTTGAATAGCCTGAGAATACTTCAGGAATGCTTGAGGACTTTCTTTCTATTCAGATTACCGTTTTTTTGCCTTATGGATGGGTGTAAATGGAGATTGATGGGAGAGCTGTTATTGTAATACACCCATTAAGATGGTTCTTTTGTTTCAATATGTAGATTGCATTTTCAAGAAGATGCAAAGCTAGTTTAAACAAAATGAGACGTATAGAAACTTTATGTTCTCCTTCCTTTTCATCTTCTGCTGAGACCCATATAATTTTCAGGAAAAGCTTAATAGTTTGCAGGGATTATATCATATCGATGTGGAACAATCTTTCAGTCCTCACCCTTTTTTTGAATGGCAATAGCAACATCTGATGAAAATACGTTTTGGTGAGGAGATCATAATTTGATCAGTGTACACTCATTCATTTTAGAGTACTTCTTGAGCTAAAATGTGCTGCTAGTGTGTAACAAACTGAATTCACTTTATACTGTGCAAAATCAAATGTTTATCCACCTTTATTTTAAACCTTTTTTGGGGTTTACCTGTCAACCAGTATGTGGTGCTGTCCTGGGGCACATGTGGAAAGCCCACACCTACATTTGCAGTTTAAGGGTTGCTGTTGGTGTAGCATGACTGCAGCCTCCTCTTCCCTAGACCAGAGACCTTCTTCTGCCCACTGTAAGGAAAGGATATTTGCTTGCTTAAGCACATTTGGTGAAGGAAGGTGTTATGAATTGGCTAAGGCAGTCAATCACATTCACTTTCACGGGTGGTGTCTTGTACAAAACGGGAGTCTGGATGCTCAATTAAAATGAGGGAAGTTACTTTTTTTTTTTTTTTTGGTTTTTCTTCCACTGGACATTTTGTTTGCTTCAATTTGCATGCTATTTATATTTTGAAAGTTTAGTGTTTGTGATCTGTTTACTTTTGCACTCCAGCTCATTTGCAAGCTGATGCAGGATGTTGCATTCTAAGTCTGGAAACCATTTGATTTTGATACAAAAAGTAGATTGATTGTAATTCCCAAGATGAGAGCATGGTTACTAATTCTATTGGATATCTCAGAGCAATTTCTTTCCAGAGAAAGGACTGTATCTTTTCTGCCACAGTGAATCCCATACATTTTAATGTCTACATCTGTAATTTTTTTTCTGCTTTATTTTTTAAATTATACCTCGTCTGAATTCTTTTGAAGATGCTGATTATCAGTGTTGGAGTGCCCCAACTAGTGCTAGATTTTTTGGCAGCAAGTTGTCATTTGTCCTATGTATACAAGCCCCACATTGTCTTAAAGAGTTTTCAGGTAGCTGGGAATGGCAAGACAGGTATTTGTCAAGTGAAGGAAGCTTCGTACATGATTTCAGCTGAAAGCTGAGTTTTGGAGCCAACTTAGCTTTTAAAGGTGAGGCACCTTTTAGAAAGACCTAATTATTATTTAGAATAAATGGTAGCATTAATAGCAGACAAGTCTTTATAAAAGGAATAAACTACCACTTAATTGCATTTAAATTCTTAGTATAAAAATGTATCTTGATTAGAGAAAGGAATTGATCACATTAATTCTTTTCTTTGGTAATGAGTGAAATTTATACAGAGAATTGCATTAACCTGTGGAGCTGTCATTGGCTTCTTCCTGTGCTTGGTTTTCAGTCTTCAAATAGATACTCAAACATCCGACTGTCATTTAAGCTTTGGATATTTTTCCTTCTCAGACAATAATTCTCTGCACCCAAAGTTGAAAGCTTTCCAGACTTATGCTATCTCTGTTCTGTGGGGGTGCAGGTAGGAAGCAACTGTGTAAAATTGACATGTATATTTTTTCATGGGATAATTTGCAACCAAGTGGAAATGAAACTATTTCAGTTTTGTTTTGTTTTTATTTTTCTTTTTATGACTGATACAAACTCTTGCTTAAAAATTCCAAATGTTAGTCCAGGAGGGGGCAGGAAAGAAAGGACATGTGTCCCAAAACACTGCTCAAGAATGAAAGGTGCTGAACAGAATTATTTTCTGAAAGATTGAAACCTGGTGTGTTGTGTGAAGTCTAATTTTAGACCATATTATGCTGCAATATGGTATCAGATTCAAAGAGCAGCAGGTGTCAGAGAATCTGCTAGCTGACACTCCATGTTACAGCAGAAAAGCTTTATTAAATTCATTTTCTAAGCTACAAATAGGACTCTGACATGGTGTGAAATTCAGCTAAACTGAACTTCTTCAGCTCCTGCTCTAGCATGTCATGGATTTTCTGTAATCACCCACTGTGATCTGGCTAGCCCAAGTTTGGAAATGCTGGCTATTAGCCTTAGCAGGAAAATTCTTTGCTTTCAAGCACTGTGTGCTTCCACCCACAGCCTAATGAATCCTCGAGGGGGTCTGAAATGAGACAAAACCCAATCCTGAGCCGAGTGAGAACAGGAAAATCTATTTCATGCCTTTCCCACAGGAGATGGGTCTAATTCACTGAGAAATATTTTGTGATGAGGCTGAGGTTATCTGGATGAAACAGCTATTTTTATGTGGAGTATTTGAAATGTGGCTGTACGCTGAATTTCTGTGTATGAGATGTTTCCCTGAAAATTTAAAATGTTTTTCAGGGTAGAGATATAAATTGTGCAGACATAACTTCTAACAGCAAGGCTTTTTAAATGCATGTTTTCTATACCAGTCCTGTGAACATGCAAAGCCACGCAGACACGGGGACGGGCTCTGGCCCAGCTCTTCCCTGACAGGCTCCGTGCTGCCTCCTCTCCTGACCCAAATGGGAGTTGTGTGACTTGGGTTTGATGTGTAGCACCTTGATTTTACCTGTACTTGTTGTGTAAGGGGAATTTGTTAGCCGTAGCAATGGGGACAGTGTTATGAGAAGAGTTGCCATTCATTCGAGACTGCTCTGACTGGGTTGAAACATCCCTCAAAGTGCTGGGAAGCAGCAGAGAAGATCAAAAAGGAATTGTCAGGGCTCTGAGAAGCCTGTGGAATTAATTTAGAGAGCTCCCCTTGGACAAAACAGTGTCAGGTAAAGATGGTGTTTTATACAGATCAGATGTGATCAGCTGGGCATTGCTGGCAGTCCTGGGGAGCAGTAGAACACAAATAGAAAGGAAAAGTTCAGGCTGTAAGTTAAAGTCCTTTATCTATCTTTATCTTTTTTTTTTTTTTTTTTAGGAGGGATTTGGTGGGTTACAAGGTCCTTCCCTGGCTCTCTTTTAGAGATGATTCTACCACATGTGCTGTCATAAAAATGAAAGATATAAAATGCATGGGAATGCTTTGTAGGGGTGCTTATAATTGATGGTTTTTCTATTCAGAGTTTAGGTCCCTGTTGGGAATCTGAACTGCTTTCAGCCAGTCAGACTGCTTTGCTCAGAAAGGTCCTTAGCAAAAGGAAATTGGATAAACATAAAAATCTTCAGGGAAGAACTGGATGATTTGAAGTTTGCATACAGAACCCTTCACAGGCTGGCTGCCTGATTGCTCCTGTAATTTGTGAAAGATCACGATTTGGGATGATGCTTATCTCTTCTTATCTCATTCCAATTCTCACCCAACAGCCTGACAATGCAAGTTGTATGCTTGCTGACTTTGGTTGACAAAACAGGAAAACCTCCATAATTTTGGTCATGTTTGCTAGCAGAGCAATTGTATCTCGTAGAAGAATCCTTGTCATAATACATAGGAAGTGCAGCGAAGCAGGGATCTGATCTAGGACCGGAAGATCTGCTTGCGGGCGGGAGGATGCACCGGGACACTGCAGAGGTGGCTTTGGTTTTGTGAGCCGTGCAGGGATGTGAGCTGAGCTATGGAGTCTAATCAGGTTCGAGTTCATTTGAAATGTGAAGGTAGGGCAAACCGGCCTTGTCAGTTTGTGGGCAAACTTATTTAAGGTTTTCATAGTCAGTGCAAACCATTCATTCAGCAAGACTTTGAAGCTAAACTCAGTGTAACTGTGGTTCTATATGAATCCATACCGCATTTCTTCTTTAAATGAACCTGAAATTCTAACCAAATCCTCAACCGAGGCTTTAAATATAAAGTTAATAACAATGTTGTTGGATTCTCGGTGAAGCCTTCAAACTGCTTTCGGGTAAATCTGCTGGGCTCTTGCTACACAAGATTCATCAGGGTACTTACAAGAAGGAGTAGACAAAAATGCCAAGTGCCTGCACTGCGCAGGGGGGCTGCAGCCCCACTGATGTGGCTTGCTAGAAAGGGTCTCTGCAGGACTAACAGCAATACCAGTATTGTATTTTTAACAGGTAAAACTGCTCATATTTGAGACAGGAGTTTTTATTCTGTTCATAATTTTATTTTATTTTTTACAAGGAAACAAGACTTCAGGCTGGGCACTTCATCAGTATTTTGAAAAAGGCAGCAGGAGAGCTCTAATTCAATTTCTGGCATTGCTGTTTCGCAGAAACCATCAATATCATCATAATGTGTTTTCAGACCATATTATGTGGAGGAAATCTGTGACTTCATCTCAAAAGTGACCTGCAAAGGAAACCAAAATTGGGTTCTACCACTCCTTTTTGTCTTTTGTTTTTTTTTTCCCTCTGGGCTTTAAAAATGTTGTACAAAGGTCTGGGAAGCTTAGACTATTCCCAGCTTTCTGTTTGCAGAGGTTTTTTTGTTGTTATGTTTAAAAATAACAGGAACGTAAAGTCTGCCTTTGCTTCTCTCTCCCTTTCCCTTCCTTCTGTGTACAACTCCTTGGGGATTTCAAAAACAGGAAAATGAAACATGGCTCAGAGAGTCAGAGACATTTAGTTTTTAAAAGAAGAGCATTTTTCTAGGTGCTTGGACTCAACAGGTGTTAGTGCAGCAAGCAGAATACTGAACCTGAACCAGACTGACTTGACATCTCTCACTGTAGCGCAACTTTCATCTTCTTTTGCAATCGTAATTATATTAGGTTTTTTTTAGGATAGAAGGTATTAAATTTTAATGCTAAAATATTTTTCCCCCTTTACGATTTTTTTTTGGCATCTTCTCAAGTCGTTTTATACATCACAGATAAGAGGGGAAAAGTTGTTTTGTTATTTAAAAATAAAATAATTATTAAGAGAAGACTCCAGAAGCTTAGGTTAGGAGCAAAAGTGAAATGAGCAGAAACTCCACAACCTTCAATACAAATCCAGCAGTATGTGTGCAGGATTCAGCAGCTGGGCAGCCATGCTACGAAAGAAACCATTGCTCTGTGGCTGATCTAGCTAAGGAAATTTAGATGTTAACGTGCAACAGGAATTTTACGTTGGAATTCAGATCCAAGAGGAGAGTAAACCCCATTTATTATGGGAGGGGTACCTAAGGTCTCACACTAGTGAGGTGACAGGGTGGGCAGAGGCATTGATCGATCTGACTCGCTGCTTGTTTTTGAATCAGCCAGACGGTGCCTGTGCAGGAGGCTCTTGCTGGTCTCCATCTTCTGTTGTGTTTGAGATGCCTCCTGAAAAGGTGTTGTCTGGGAGATATGTGTGAACTAAATTGCTCGTCTGGCTCCGAACTTGCTTTCTACTTATGCCTTGGGGGACTTATGGGGAAAATGATGTCTGGGAGCAGACTGACATGCAAAGCCCATGGGTCATACCTTGCGTTCCCTCCGTGTTATTTGGTCTGCTTGGTTGGGACGCTAACGTAATGAATTTTAATTGAAAAAGAAAAAACTTTTGGTGGAAGCATATTCTCAGATGGGGGAAGTACAAATTACAGAATAATTCATGGACTATTTGCAGCTCTTGAGAATTCAGCTGGTCTAAATAATGTATGTTTATACATACAAATTGTGTGTGTGTCCCTGCATATTTTAAACATTTGATTGTTTCATATTAAGAAACAATTGAAAAAGCGCTAACTGTAGAGCACACTTGCCATTTTGGTTTAATTTTTCACTATCATGATGGATTCTGCACAGATTTTTATTGTTGTGTTTTTCATACCTGCATTTTGTTGCTGGCCTAAGACTGTATAGGTATGGCAGACAGCATCTATTTAACGCCTGAAGATACTAACAAAGAGCGTCAATAGAGACAGGGCAGCCATCATCCCGCAGCTCATTAGGGATAAGAAGCAGTTGAGGATCCAGTGTTTCCTCCTTCTCTGCCTGTCTACCTGGTGGGCTTGCTACATTGCAGATAAATAGAGGTGCTTGGTACCTCACGTGGAATAAAACTGCTTGATAGATTTTCAGTGCCTGGTGCTCTGGCTGCACTAATGACAGTTCGGTCCCAGCGTGCTGCCGAAGCCGGAGAGCACAGAGAGGCTGCAGGGCGGCTGCTGCTGCTGCCTGGCAGTGGGGAGGTGGGGGGATGGTGACACTTCTCCAGCTCATGCAGACGTTGGCCTCCTAAATCTCCCTTTTTTTAAAGTAAAGCAAGAGTTTCTCTCAGCTAGAAGAACAGAAAATTAAATGGTGCATTTTACAGTGTGTGCACGCATGTCATAAATATCACCTGCTTCTTTGAACTCTGGGTGGGATAAATTTAAACAGGAATCAGCAAATGGTTGGAGATGTAACTGAGCTGCTGGACGGGGGGGATCCAGTCACTCAGGTGCCCAAGCTGCTAATGATGCTTCTCTGGATGTGTTTAGACCTCAGGCTGTTATCGACTCTGAGGAAGATGCTGAAGAGGGAGGATTTCAGTGTACAGCCGTGTCAAAGGCTGCTGCTCTATATTCCTAAGCCTTCAGCCTTGTCTTCCAGTGTTACCTGGCACGGCTGTGCACATTGCTGTCCTGATTAGGGAGGACAGCATGTTCTTCTCTGACAGTGATGAATTTAAGAAGACCATGAATGAATTGGAATTAAATGGAAATTAATTGGAAAATCTGAAATAGAGCTGAAATGAAAGGGTCTGCAATCTTTTTCTTCTAATTGCTGCATGACATTTGATGAATACCTGCAGGTTACACGTGCTCTTGGAAAAGGCCTGAGTGAAGTCATGTTAAATGATAAGCAGCTGGAAGTGGTCTCCCTTGTGTGGGTAACAGCACCTCTCGCTACCCTGTGTTGCCGAACATAAAACAGGAAAAGCTGCACTGCTTGCTGAGTGTGGAGGCCAGGGTTGAAAGGCAGGGGCAAAGCACATCAGTGGGTGTTCAGGCTGCTTTTGAAAGATTGGGAAAGAGCCATATGCAGTGGGTTTGCTTAGATATATGGATTCACAAGTTGTTGCACAGATTCAAATTAAATGCACTCATAGCGCAAAACAACGGAGTGAGATGTGGGAGCAGGGAGAAGACTGAGGAAATTCAGGTTCAAGATTTTGTAACAGAGGAGGGGTCATGGTCCAAAGTTAAATTAAATCACTTCCGTGTCAGGGCAGCATCTAGTCCCAACTGTAAGGACTGTGTGAGAATGGGTGCTGGTGAGACCTGGTTGGCAGGGCGGCTGAAGGTGAAGGTTGTGTCGGTGCCAGAGAGGTGCAGCACGGAACATGGGCGCTGCCTGGCCTGGGCAAACTGAAGCAGAGGAGGATGAACAAAACAAAGTGATCTTTTGGGGAGGGGGAAAAAATAGCGAGCTTCTTTATGATGAAACACTAGTTTCATGTCAGTTCATGCCCAAGCACATGGGGTGAAGGTGACATCATTGTGTCCTGGGCACTGGGGCAGTGGAGTGACACGGCTGGTTTAAGGAGGGTGGTAGAGATGGGTGGCAGCCTGTGGCAAGGCGTGTAAACCGCAGCAAAACTGTACCTGTGAGTGTGGTGTGTACAGGTCAGCGAGCATCCTTGCAGAGTGTTTGGTTTTGGTTGTTACTGATTTGAGCTGGATTCAAACTAACAGCCTAGAGGCAAAAGCTGATTTTTGTAGGGCATGACGGCTTATTTAAACGCAAAATTCTGGCAATAATGCATTCACTTTAGGATAGTGAACTACCAATAGCTGCCTATTAAATAGCCTTGTATTTTAAACAAGATACTCGTAGTAACTAGCATTCACTATTAAGTGTAAACAAGTCCCAGCAGTGTTGCCAGCTCTGTGGATTTTCTCCAATTTGCCTAGCTATTAAAACTCCTTTTTTGCAAACCTGGCTAGCTGCATTTTAGAGTTATATTTCTGTCACTATTCCTGCTCCTCACAGGTGCAGGCCCGGTGAGACAGGTTTACCCCAGCGCTTTTTGTGTTGCCTTTCCTGGTACCAGCCCTGCCAGGGCCCCGTGAGATCTCAGTCTGAGTGCTGGCCGTGGTGGCGTGCAGATTGCACGCAGAGTTCAGCTGCCAGATGGGGGACACTAAATTGGCTTTGTCTAGCCAAGAGCTGGCAGACAGAGCACCACTGCTGCTCTCGGCCAGAGAAATACTGAAAATTGCTCAATCAACATAATTCATGAGGCTCTGTGGCAGGTCTGCAGCTCCACAGGCCAGCATGATGGTGCCAGGTCAGGCACGGGGCTCCGCAAACCCACGGCTCTGCTCATCTCCTCAGTGGAAGCGTGCAGCTGCCTGATGTGATGGCTCTGGCAGAGGTGCTTTAAAGGGGAAAATGTTGTGAACAATACCGTTGCACAGTAATTCCTGCTTTGTTTTCAGAGAGGGGTCATGGCTAAGAGCTCTCTCCCCGATCCCTTTTATGATGCTGACTTAAAGCACTCTGAGAAGCACAAAGTTACTTGGCCTCCCCAATCCTGCCTGCCCTCATAAACTGCAGACTCAAGGTGAGGGGAAAATAGCAAACAAGTTGAAATCTTTATGGGTAGAGCTGGGCAAATATCCTGGTAAGCCTTCTCAATCATTCTTTCAAACAGAATAAGGTGTAATCTGTGGGATGGTATTTCCAGCCCTTATTTGCTTTTCATGCTGCGGGACAGTGTGGTTTCCAGCGAGCTGGTCTTGAGCAAACGGGGTCTTCAAAGGTGAGAAGAGCGAGAAGTGCTTCAAGCTGTGGAAATGTGCTGCTTTGGTGCGTCAGGCAAAGCGTGCGTCCGTACCTGGTGTGGTTGAGTGTGTAGCTGAAAAATCCTCTTTGGCCAAAAAGTGGAAGAAAGGGCTACCCACGAGGTACAAGCAAATGGCATGGAATGGGCAACAGCTTGCTGCTGTCATGAAGGGAGAGGGAGTGGTCCTGCACTGGTACAGCAATCAAACAGATGTAGGTCAAACATCAAATGAGTTTACAAATAGGCAGAATAATATTCTTCCATGAGCAAACAATAATTTGGTATGCTTTTCAGAATCTCCCTAGTTTTTTTACATGTTTTAGACTCTAGACTGTCTAATCTGTCAGTTCTTCTTATAGGCCTGAATCCTGGAGATGTCTATCCAGTGTACATGTGTTGGGGTGTAAAAGTTTGTAAACACACAGGAAAGTCTGCATTTATGTGTTTGTATTTTGGTCTTACCCCACTAATGGCTGGCAAAACTGTTCTGTAGTGTACTGTATGGAATGTATCTTGCAAATACTCTTAAAGAATCAATTACAGAGTTAATTCAATAGCTATTAGTAATGAAACATAAATGCAACTTTACAATTCTGCCAGCTGGCTACAGTAACATGCTTTCATCATCTAGAGAAGCAAAGCTTTTTTCAAATCTTGGGCTGAATATTAAGATCTAAAATTAAATTATAATTACCAGAGGGGTTTGCGGCAGTCTGTAGCCAGACCACAGAGGACTCCTCCCTCTTGTGTGCTCTCCACTCCGAAGCCTGGATCCACAGCTCATCACATCTGCTCAGGTTGGGCAGACACCTGTCAAGAAATCTGTGTTTTTCCAGTACCAGCAGGCAACTGGTTACGAGGTTTCATCAGGTGGTTGATTTATGTGACAGAATGTAGATTTCTGTTCTTTGGATTGTGGCAATAGTTTTCAACTTGTGTTGACCTTTTTTCCACTTCTGTAAATGGTAGCAATTACTTTTGTTGCCTGTGACTATATTTCTAGGTCTTGTGGAGATACAATATTTTTGGCTGGTCCTGTGTAAGTTCCTGCCCTCCCCCTCCAGTGTGGTTTCATCCAGGATGTCTTTCTATCACGTACATGTCATCCCTATGTTTTCAATAATGTAGCACATCCACAGTAATCCTGTACTTGATGCCATAACAAAGGCACAAAGTGATATTTTTTAAGTAGCAATCCAGAAAACAACAGACTATTGCCATGCTAATAGAGTATTCAAGCAAGTAGGATCGTAGTACAGTGTATTTTTATGAGGTGGTTTGTTTCTGTTCATGGCCACTGGGTGGAGGAAAAACTGAAAAAGCTGAAAGTAGGAGCACAGAAGAACTCGGCCTGATTTCCAGGGCATTCAGGGTGCCTGCAAGTCCTCTTGTCTTGCTGACAATACTCAGCGGCTCCTGGAAATCAGATCTTTTGTTTAGGTGCCTGTTTTTAAAATATGGCAGGCTGGGACCGAGCTTGTGGTAATTACAAGACACAGTTTAACAAAAAGGTCAAGAAAAAAGGAAGCGATGACTGAGTGAGCAAAGCTTGGGCAGCGTAAGGTGGCACGTGGAGCCAACATGGGTGGAAACAGGGCTTGGAAGGGACATTTTCAGGATCTAAGAGAGGGCAGTACTTATGCTTGCTTTTTCTTTAGTTTTCCTTGCTATTTAAGATCTGGGAACCACAGAATTTGTAAAAATCAGTGAGAATGTGACTTAGCACTATAAATACATTTTCTGACTGTATAATGTATTGCATATAGAAGTTAATTGTGGTCACAATGATTTAAAATACTGTTCTTTTTGACCTCCCTGTCATACGTTAATCTGAGGTTATGTGCAAGAAATTACTGTATATAACCTATTTTCTTCACTCTCCTTCAAGCTGGGGATGAGACTAGTCCCTTAAGTTGCTGCTAACACTTGAGCAGCTTGGGCTTAAAATGAAAATGAAGCAGTTGCTTGGAAACCCTCCTCCTCTTTGTGCTACTTATTTTACTTTCTCAGGATGCCTTTTTCCAGACTATTAATAGTAAGTGGCAAAAATATTACAGGCGGAGCTGCTGGTGTCTCTGCTGGTTGTATAACATTGCCTCTTACAAGCCCCTGTTTTGATTGGCATGCACTTTGCCAGACTTGAACCATTTTGAATGAAATTTGGAGCAAATTTTCCATGCTGAGTGTTCTCCCTAAACTGCTTAGGAAAATTTCAGCCTGGTTCCTGAGAACAAAGCTAGAGAACAATACACTGGCAAAACAATGTCATGAACTTTGAAAAGGTGAAATATTTTGATGCTTTGAAGCATCAATGAAGGAAGAAATGTCTGGTGTTTTACCCAGGGATATGTTTTAGTATTTCTAATCTATGTACATTTGGCTAAATTGTAGGGATTTCCACATTTTACAATTTGCATGTGTCCCATAGGGACAGCTTTGATATATTTAGCAGCTAAAACCAGAAGTGTTCACCCACACTGGCTACTCTGGACCTAACTGAAGTCAGCCCTTCAGGGGTTATATGTCTTATTGAAGGGATATGCAGAAAGAGGATAAATTATGTGCCAAGAAATCCTAATTCTGACATCTCTGAAATTCTGAGTACTTCACTTTGCAACTGTAATGTTCTTATGGGATAGTTTTCTTGTGCAAAGTATATATTTTTAAATTGGCCCATTTAAGCATCAACTGCATATATCTTAGAATTTCTGCTGCACTTTTGGCATGGAAAGCTAATTTTTTCCGTACAAGTTTATTACTGTCAATCCATTGGGAATTCCAGCAGACATGGAACCTCATGTCTTAGATAACTGGGATGTTAGTGCAAAAGGCTATGTGTAAATTTAAAGCGTGTGGATCCATAAAATGCCTCAGGGTTACCCCTATTATCTATAGAAAGCAGTTCCATAGAGAATACACTGGGACTGCATAATATTGAGAAGACATCTCTCCTGACACTGAATCAATGATTTATTTTATTTTGAAAGTGTCTTCTGAGGAGTAGGGTGGGGGCAAGATAATTCTGAAGAGGATTTAGGAGCATGAGATCTCTTGCGCAACTGAGCAAGTAACTGGGTGATCTGGTTACACGGTTTCAATAGTAAAATGCTGTTTGTTTCAGTGGCATGCAGAATACTAGACATACTTAAAATGTTTATTTTGAAAAAATATATTGATGAGAAGCTCTGGATTGTTGGAGTGGGACAGGAATGATTTGTTTCTGTATTTTTGGATCTTACAACAAACTTTTTTCCGTGTGTGCTAAAGGCAGCACTATGCGACCGAGTGTCTAGGGAGAGAATCACTCTGTGTTCAGCAGACTGTCATGTCTTTTCAGGACTTGCATCTCCTAAATTAAGGCAAGATGATGGATACGTGTGGGTTAATGGGGGCCACAAGGTATTGGATAGAATCAAAAGGGATGTGGGGCAGGAAAGAGAACAGACTTTTTTTTTTGACTGTGAAATCTGATTTAAAAGGGCTATCATCTACCTGAGTTACCTGGACCACCTTCTTCCATTTGAAAATTTTGTTTAGAATTTGAGGATTTTGGCAAATTTTTTGCATGTTTTAAACATCTGGAAATCCTGGGGATCCAGTACCCTACATAGGCAGTGTGCCCAGGCAGCTTGACATGGTCCAGACACCCATCTCACTGGTCCTGCTCTGCACAGGGCATCTGTGCCTATAACTCCCCAGGGATGTCCTGGGTAGCAGTGCTGCAGCCCAAGCCCTGCCAACCTCAACTCATGCTCAAATTTCTGTATCCCAGAAAGTTGGCAGGAATCATGCATCAGCAGTGCTAAAATATGGCGGAAAGCTGTGTGCGTCTATCAGGAGCTGCATGCTAGCATTCCCTCAGCAGGGGTGTGATGAGTTTTTCATTAATATTGGCTCTCTGGAAGGAGCAGATGGTGCCAAGATCCCACACCTCAGAGCCAGAATTACCGTTTGGAGCCAGCTGTATCATTTTCATTAGCTCTAGAGTTTCACAGACTCCTTCTAGCCTTCATTTACCTTTGTAAGTGGGGTGAAAGTGCCATCTCAATTAACTGATGAATAATACGTTGAATGATTATTCTGAGCATCAGTGCTGACTGATGAGGGAGTCCTGTGTTTCCTGCCTTTCTCTTGCTGGCGGCATGTGCTGTTTTCACCAATATAATCAATCTGTAGACTCCAGGAAACTGGCTCTCAAGTCACCTGGAGAAGCACATAGACAGCAGCCGTTGTGTTGTCCAAGGGCTGGATGGCAGGAAAGCCTCTGGCAGTTCTGTGTAACTGCTACCTGCACAGTGAGGCTCTCAAGAAGAGGTAGCAGAGAGGCAACCTGGGAAGAATAGATTAGGTCAGTATGTTGTACTTCGATTTTTGTGTATTGGATTGGTGAATGTTGCATCAACAGACATGTTTCATAAGACTGAGATGATAGAACAGAAGTATTTTCAATGCTATCAAGGACAACAATAAAATGAAGATACCTAGATGAAAATAAAGATACTGTCGTGGACCAGTAAGATGTAATCCTTACAGACAATGCAGAGATGGAGAGGAGAAATCAGAGGATCTTAATGCAAATGACTGAAAGGCTTCTGAAATCGAGATAGCAACATCAGGTTGCAGTGGTGTGGTAGGTATCCATAGGCTGATTCAATTAACTATACTCTGCTTAAGCACGCTAGGAATGTGTTCAGACACATGACTGAAGATACAGTGTGTGTAGCTTGTACCAATAGCAAGTGGAATTTTGAAAATTTGGCTTAAGTAATGCAATGTGTCATTTGCTTCCCAATGCACTCTAATCTGCTTTAAAACACAGATGGGTCATCTCAATACCATAGAGTTACAGGCTTTAAATGTCCCATTCATGGCAGAATAATTTAACTGGAAGTGAAAGGATATCTCCATCTCAATGTTTACATAATTTGTCTAATTGTTCGGTCTCTGGCATAAAGCCTCTCTTCTCCAGGATCTGATCTGCATACAGAAGACAATGGGAATATTGCTTTTAGCTTGGCAGGGACTATAACCAGTACTGATGGAGATTATTGCTCTTGCTACACTATAAATTTGGACAAACTAGGGAAACAGTGCAGTCTTTTAAGTGGACAGTTGTGAAAGGTTTTTAAATCTTGTCTTTTGTCCCTTCACAGCTTCTCCCTGTTTGTTTTTTCTCGTTGATTCATTTGGTTTGATGCAAATACAGTGAAACCATGCAGGAACACACAAAAAGTATTGCAAAATAACTTTCAGAACACTTAAAAAGGACTCTCTAAGACTTCAGCTAGATAAAAAGCGATCTCATGGTAGCATTTCTTTTTTGAAAAGGAACTTGTTGATTATTACTGTGTCTGGATTTTACAGAGTGTAATTTACTCCTTTCTCTAACAACTGGCAGTTAAACACAAAAGGTGAAATACATCCTACTGAAGTGAAAGGCAAAACTCCCACTGTCTTTGGTGGGACCAGGAATTCACCCAAAATGTACATGGAGAAGTACTTTGAACATGATGTTGTAAGCTATGCTTTGTGGCAAGTAAAGAGCTTTTATTAAGCTCACAGCTCCAGCCATTCACGTGATGCGTTTAAGTGGTCTTTGCTGCGCTGCTGTTTTTCTGCCTACTTAAGGGCATGTATAACTAATTAGAAAAGGGGTATTGATGGCTGTGTGGGGGTGTTTCTTTCAGGCAACAGATATAAACAGGGCTTCCAGACACCAGCCTGTGTCTGTAAGGTGGAGCAAATGTATGTCTTGTAAGAGAGGGAAGTCTCATCCCCGCCTTTATTTCTTTTTTCTGAACCAAAGAAAAGTTTAGAGTCATCTGCACTAGGTTTCTGCTCCAGTCTTAGTCACTGGGATTAATGGATACTGTGACTTCTCTAACCAGCTTGGTGAATAAGTCCATGTGTTTTGACTGACTGGTACCTACTCCACCCATGCAGATTTACACACCTCACAGCAAGACAGTTACTATGATATCCACTTAAAGAAAACCCCAATGTGGCTGTCCAGCCATGCTTCTTGTCTGCCTGTGCTTGCTTGCCAAGGTCTCATTAATAGAAGAACTATTGGCCTCATTAGTAAATTAAAAAAAGTCAGGCTGGGACCATACAAAATATAATTTGTGGAGTGAGAGGGAGCAGGAGCCCAAGCTGCTGTCATAGCAAAGAAATTCTTGTTTAACACCTTCACCTGCTGTGGGTGCTCCCAGGGGGCTTATCGGCCCTTTCTTCCCCAAGTCTCAACCTGTTTTCCACTCGCCTTTGAGGTCTAGGGAGGAGCCTGGGAGGTTTTTTGGCTAGTCACTCATAGGGTTATTGCCTATGAAAGAAGTGAAAGAGAAAAAGAAATGTTCATCGGCAACAAAGCTGAACACACTAATTTCACCACAGAAGTGTACTGTAGCTTAATGAGAATTAAACTTATTTCCCCAAGTCAAGTCTGCTTTGCCTGTGATAGTAAATGATGAATGAACTCCCCTATCTCAGCCTAGGGGTTTTTTTATGTCCCTTGTCCAGCTGAGGAGAGGAATGACAGAGCGACTTTGGCACCTGGTGTCCAGCGAGGGTCAACCCACCACAATACAGAAAGTTTTTTTCAACTAGTATAATATTGAATATACACAATATGGTTGTACAGAGCTGAAAATTAATGGGTTTGTGATATAGTCAAGGAAGTAAAACAGTGAAAATGCACGTTTTCATCTAGCAAGGCTTGACATATACATCCACTTCAGATTTTGTTAATAATGTTCTTAATTTGCAGTGTGTCATAGGAGGGCAGCATTAGTTATTGTAATGCTGTATTTATGGTGTTATCAGTAGCAGAGCTGCAGTATAGTTTTTACCACAGCAGAACTCAGATTACTGGAGATTTAACGTGAAAGTTCAATAACAATAATTTAATATGTGCCATGTACAGTTAGAATGATAGTGGGTTTTTTTCTAGGAAATAAATGTGTTGAATCATTAAGCCTTGCTACCCTGTTCCCCATTCAGAAAATAAGTACACATGTAGGTCCATAGTGTTCCACGGTTTCACTCTATGCGATTGTATTTGCTTTAGTGGTGTGACACTGATTTACATCAGGAACGCATCCAGCCCAGCTGTCAAAGATAGTATCTTTATATGGCCATAAAAGTCATGGAAGAAACCATATCAGGATATCAAAGGTATTGACTGTATTTTAATATACTTTGGCAAAAAAATCCACAAAAAAACAACAGAGGAGATTGAGGGAAAAGTATGTTTATTTTTCAGTCTTTGACTTCTGACTTCTGGTTCAGAGCAAGCTATCAAAGACCAAACAAACACTAATTTCTAAAACTTTTTCCAAGTGAATTTACTGCTCATGACATGTGCTGAATTAACAGCCCCAGAGGCTGAAGCCTTTTACTTTGGATGGATTTCAGGATTCACACACAAAGCTTGTTTCCATTTTTGGGCAGGGACTCTCTATTTGCCCCTCGTACAGTTCCAGGCATACTGTTGATGCTCAGTAAATGATCATAAATAACAATAAAGTCAGAGTAACATCATCTATGCAGCTGTCCTTGAAGGGACTTGGAAGATGAGACCCACCTCATGCTGGGTCCCAGTACTGCTGCTCCTACAGATTCTGCCTCTGGACTGCAGGAGCAGCTGCTGGCCTCTGTAGGTGCTTTATAGGGTGCTCCAGCTTGCTGCTTCTTATCTCTGACAGGTATAGGAATCCCCAGCTTAAAGGAAGGGATTGGTTTCTGCCTGCTGCTAAAGGCAATTTTTAATTGTCCCTTCTAGGATCAGGCTGCTCATTCTGCACCTGAAGCTGGATGTTTTTTGAGGCAAACTGGCCAAGATTATCCTGTTCCCACGGGTGTGAGGAGCAAAGTGGCTTTCAGAGCAGACAGAAGGGTGCTGGAGCACAAACGTTGACCCTTCAGCAGTGCTGCCACCACAGGTAGTCATCTGTGTACTTGACGTGAATTAAGAAGGAAGGATTTGGAAGGTTATGTGGAAAATTTCTCAAGCTTAGTATCACATAGCAAACTGAAGCTGTTACGAGTTACATAAATTTCCCATCTAGCTTCCTCACAGACTTAGGCATCAATCCTGAGTTTGCTCAGTTGGTGAGCTAGGGTAAGGACATCAGGGAATACTCTGCTCCTGTAAGGTGTCAGGCCCAATGTTGTTTCCTTTTGTCACCACAGGAGCAAAGGCTGGTAGCACCTCGTGGGAAACACACCCATCTTGCAGGACTGGTCTGCAAAGTCTTCCTCTTTTCCCATCCAGTAAATCCACTGCATATAGTCAGGGAGTGGAGCAATAGAATTAAAGTGCCCTATATAGGCATGTATGTTGGTGTTTGGCCTCAGTTATGTAACTTTGCTACTAAGAATGATCTTGAATAGGTCACTTACGCTTGGAATGTGAATTTGACAAAAATGACCAATATAGGATAAGGATGACATATGCTAGAATCAGGATATGGGAAAAATGCAAAAAAGCTGAGCCAGGTTTTTGCCCTTTGAAGACAGAGAAATGTCTGTGTAATAAGCTACCCTTTATACAAGGCTAAAAAGAAATCGTTCTTTCTTACTGTTGTCAAATTGGCCTGAAGTATCACTGTGAATACATGTAGCTGTTTCCAGTTGCCTTTAACTGAGCTAGATATTGAATATATGACCTCTTTGTAAACACAAAATGAAATTATCATCATTTTCCAGAAGGCTCACAATACACTATAAACAATCCAGATAAAGTAAAGTATTTATTAATAATCTCTGAAACACTGTAAAGATTACTTCCTTGTCTGCAGCCAGAAAATGTCACAATCCCTGCCTCTGCCTCCACAGGAACAATCCATTGCTGGCTCCAGGGCACTTCCTATGGGATGGCAAAGAGCTCTTCCTCACAGCATTCAGTTCCCAGTGTCTGCTGGTTACAGAGGCAGTGATTTCTGGTAATTGTTGGTATCTGTCTGTTTATCAATGGCCAGAAAACCAGACACTAAACTTCCAGGCCCATTAGCAGGATTTGGACTCGTGCTGAACTGATCAATGCTGTTGTATTATGAGAGTTGGTGTCCTTTGCTTAATATAGGGGTGAGTTGTTCTTTTCACTTGCTTCAATTAGAGCTCCACCTGCAAATGAATGTCTTGTTTCTCTTTTATTAACGAAATTTTGAGATTTTTCTTCTCTTTTATTTCCCCTTGTTCCCCCAACCTCCCATTCATTGCCCTGCCAACTCCCCACAGTTTTGATTAACAGAAAAAGATTGTATCTGTCTCTAGTGTCAACCCGATCTTTCTCTTTGGCCTTGTGGGAATGAAAAAATCCAATGGCATTATAAAAGAAACCATGAAGACTCCTAATGTCATCCTGTTCAGCATTCCCCTTCTTAGTAAAACAAGCTTTAATATTCAAGACATTGAATAAGCTGTACTGAGTGCCAATTTCTTGCTTGTATACTTGTTGCATTGCCAAAGTGTCTTTGGCTCTCCAACAGGGATGCACAATAGTAGAAACGAGTAAAGTGAAATACCAGATCCAGCTCTGATCAAACTCTGGAGGAGTTTTTATTTAGATTTGAACTTTCTCACACCCATTTCTATGTAAGAGTTGCTGGTGCTTGGTGGCTTGCCACAGCATAAATATCATATACTGGAATGTGTTTAGCTTTAGAAGACTACCTGGGAAAAAAGCCTTTCCAGTTGCAATGCTTTCAAAGGTCTGTTTCCACTCTGACTTCCCTCACCCCTCCTTTCCTGCCTTTTAACATCTGTATGTGAATATAATAAAGTTCAGACTGAAGCTGGTCATTTACAGAAGGAAGAGCACTGGCGTTGTAATTGAGATGTGACTGCCTGCCTCTATGGCACGTATTAGCCGAATAAAACACACAGTCAATAAAGCGAAACAAAACAATAAAATTAAGCCCTTTGGTGCTCTGTTATAGGGTGTTATGCAACATAGGAACCTGCAGTCATAAAACTGAGAATGAGAGAAACCTTACACTTTCAAGAACAAAGGCATCCAAGCATTAAGTTGGAAACAGCCCTAAACTTCCATTCTCTTTGCACCTGGAAACAGTTAGTTTTAAAAGCCGTACTGGTTTATACTGTTCTCTTCCAATTTAAATAGGACCTTCATACGTTTTTGTTAGGCACTTATACAGAAACATGGTTTTAATTAAGGCATGCATTGATCCAAGTCCAAAAGATACATTTATTTCGGAAGATAAATTCGTTAGCCATAGGCATAAAAAACTGATGTTCTTATTGAGACAATTCCAGCCTTGGGAACAATGTTCTGTATCCTTTCTGAGTGTATAGTATGCCATGCAGCTCTGCTTTGTATGGCATCAATCAGATATACCGTATCCTTAAGCTGTTTGGCATGGTTAGTTTTGAGAAATAAAGACAAGCTGAAGGAGGAAAATTAAGATGTATAAGCATGGGAGGACAGATGTTTTCAGCTGTCAGATTTCTCTAGCATTTACCAGTAATTTATGTGTGATACTTAGTTATGGAAAATAAATCCTAATGAATAATTTATTGAAGTATATGAGTTTCGGTAAATTGGCCAGACCCAGCAGCCGGTTTCATGAATGTCTTTGTAGGTATTTATAGCTTAAAGATATTTTTTCAGTACTTCTTGGGTGCAAATGGATAGACCTCTTGGGGACATGGTGTATTTCTCATCAGATGAGTATAACTCATTCCCTGCGCTTAGAAGTTAAAAAATATGTAACATTTTTCACAGTTTTTAGTATCTTAAAATCTACTGCCCCCAAATATCTTCCATGTGTATTCCTGAAACTTCTAGGAGCACATGGAAAGCATAAAATGGAAAAAATGTTGCACAAATAAAAAGGACTACTTATGATCATCTTTTTACAGTGGTAAATGATTAAAATGATTATGTAGTTATTTAAACTCTGTGCAAGAAAATGTTGTAAAGCTATAATGTGAACATTTAGGAAGCTGGAGAAGTGGTATTTTTCTGCCCAGGTCTCTTCCTCTTTTATATAAAACTGTACCGGTTTCTGAAAATGTATTAATATGCATGGAAATAGATGCCAAAAATGGTGCACCACTTTCTGATAAATGCTTTACTAAAGTCTGGCTTTTTTCCATGAACTCAGGCTTGAAATGATTTCAGGCAAGCATATTCTCAACTGTCTTCATTCACAAGAAAGGCGCCATCTGACTCCTGACCACTTTCCTGCTTGGTGTTTTTTATGGATCTGGTTTAAAGTCAGGGCACATGACAGATGTGCCTTGACATCAGTGAACTTTGAACATGGCACTGCAGGTTCAAACGCTTGCAGGCCTGGGTCATTAGGGTGCCATCTGCTTTCCACAGGGCTACGGGACAGACCTTATTGTACCATTTAAAGGGACTTGGATTGCATGATCCAAAATACCCCACAGCGACACATATCTCTGCTTTGATTATATTGAGCTAAGCTAAGGAAAAATCAAGATTTTTCCAGTTTATTACTGCTAGTATTGCGCATTTAGACAACATTATTTGCAACTTTTCTTAATGTGGAGTTAAATACCCAACGTGCTTTGCAATGTTTTTGCTCTACATAAAACTATTGGACACTGTGCATCTCTTAAACCGGTAAAGTTTGAGCAGATTGGCAGGAAGATTTTGATCATGAAACACTGCAGAGACAAATGAACCTTAAAATTTCTTTTTACTGGCATCTATGAATGTGACCATCACAAGGCTGGGTAAATGCTTGAACTCAAAACATTAAGACACGAAAATATTGATAGCCTGATGACCTCTTCGGAGTGAAATAACATAGTGTGAATTGGTTTGTTGTAATGGTAACATTGCTCCAGAAACTCCCAATGTACTGTATAGTTACCTCTTCTCTTTTCTGTTTCACTTCAGGAAAAGCTCGGAATTAAATAAACTGACACAGCAGTGGCTGTTTGTCAGAGCTACTAGATATGTATTGGAGAAGTCTCTGTTGTATTATGTGTGCCTTTAAATATAAAACTCCATAAAATCGTGAGTTTAGGCAGTCAGATTACTGTATTTACCTGTAGTATAGATTTTTATTACACAAACCATTTGCTTTGCCTCCTCAAGATCTAATTCTGCTTTGTTTTGAAAAGCAGAATATATATATTCCTCATTTAATACAGGATTGTACTTGTTTCCTTAAACTTTGTTTCTTTATATGTAAATGCCTGTTCATGATTTTTGAGAAGTAGGAAGTCTGAGGATGCAGTGATTGTGGAAGAGAGTTAGTAGCCCTCAAATAGTGGTGGTTTTTTTTCCACCTCAGCATTTTCTTTATTTTCTTTATTTTCTTTTATTCGTTCAAAGAATTATTGCAAAGTTTTGATTGTTACAAAGTTTTGAAGTGAAAAATAAGCCAAAAATTTCTGGTGGCATTTTTTACTATTAGAAAGGCCTCCAGAAATACTAGAGACATCTGTTTCCTACCCACTTTCAGAGCCAAAATTAACAGAAAATTCATGTTTGCATCATTGCTATGGGAAGATGTAGTAGAGAAAGAGGTGACAGTGATTTTTCTCAAAAGCTTTATGAACTAGTAACGTCAATTGGGCACCTAGCCTCCAAACAGATGAATACGTTTCTCGTGTCACTTTTCTTACTGGCTCATTTGGTGATTTTTCATTGGTGTTTTGAAGGAAACTGAAGGAGAACTAAGACTCTGCTTAGGAGATATTTTCCATGTTGTCCTATTATTTATGTCATAAGTCCTTTTCATTTTGTATCAGTATGGCATCTCTTATAAAAGGACCTTGGTCTCTGATTGAAGGTCCTATCTGTTACTCTGATTTCCAGAAAAGAAAACCAGAGAGAGACTTTGGGTCCTCCCAGATATTTTTAGAATATAATAAGTCTTTCACAGCAATGTCAGCTTTGATTTGAGGAATTGTGAGTTGCTTTTATCTATTTCAGGAAAAATGCTTACTCAGTCTACTGCAAATACATGAAATAAGTTTGTGGCCTCTTAAATGGGTGTAATACAGCTTAGCTCTCCAGCTCTGGCTTTCTGCCTCCAACATTGCTCTCGGAGCACTAGACAAAGGGGCTCTGTTAGAGGTGAACCTGTACGAGTTATTCCAATACTCAGAAATTTGCTCCTTTCCTAGTCAATAATCCTTAGCGTTTTTTTCATTTTCAAATGACTCATCATGCTCTTGTCTGTCTTTCTGGAAATGAGTCAATTAGTATGGGTACAAACACAATGCGTAAAATAGTGTAACTACAGCATAGCCGTTCATGTCAAATGCCACTAGCCAGTGAACATACAAAGGAAGGTTATTGAAGATGAACTTCTATAAAAGATGCTATGTAAAATCAAAGATTTCCAAGAGTTTTCCAAAATTTCTTTTCAAGAATTCATCAATATACAGTTTACTGTATATTAGTATAATATTAGAGAAGGATTTTATAGACTAAATAATGCTTGTTCGTGAACTTAAGTGCGAGCATACAGATTTACTGTGGTGAACTAGAGCATTTCTTCCTCGGAGGAAAAACACTGCCTTGCTCAACATCCTTCAGTAAAATAAGCATTTTAAAAGCACAGAATAATTTATAGTTATCATTTTAAGCACTGAATTTTCAAACCATTTCCCTGTGTTTTCTCACTGGTGAGGAATGTCCAAGGACTGTAATATCAGCATGTCTCTTATTAGAAAATTAAACTCCAGAAACATTTAACAAGGTGAAAGTTCTAAAATTAGCCCCTTTTCTCCAGCCCACACATCACACACCTGTGGGAGAACGTGGCCATGGACAGTGTACTCTACACTTTCTTTCCTCATTACCTATCAAAACACTCTAACGTAGCATGCAAAACCCAGCATTGCCTATTTTCATTAGATCAAGAGATGTATTAATTCCAGATGTAAACCATTTTACTTACCCTACTCAAAGCTGAAAAGGGTATTTTCCTGTACCTGTGTCTGGATTTTAGCACGTGATCTTTCTCCCACATTCCCTGGCCTATCGCATGGCACAACCCTGAGGATTTCTTGCTTCAGTTGGGCAGCTGCTGCATGATCAAGCTATGTCCACATGTGAGGAGTTCAGTTATTTCCAAGTTTTTCACTTTCTCTAAAACATTTTAAAGATTTTTCATCTATATGTGTTCACTTTCCTTACCTGACCTGTGATTCCTGTACTTGGGCTACAAGCTCCTGTCAATAACTGCTTTCAAAAGGTACCTGACAGTTACAACAAGCCTAAGGAAACACTCCTCCAACATTATTATTATATGATACGAGGTCTTCATTACAGCTAGAAAAAATAGAGATGTTCAGAAACGGAGAAGGGTAGACAACCAACCTCAGATAATTTGTTTTCAAAGGATCAGCTTAATCTTGAACCATTTTTGGATGTTTGTGGATCTAGCTTGTTTCTTACAAACTGTGTTCTACTGATGGCTTTGCAGGTTTTCTTAGCCAGTCTGTTGGTGGGAGCTTCTTTGTGAACACAGGAACCACTGCAGTTGACACTGTGGCGCAGGTGTGAATCGGAATAGTAACTGACAAAAATGACCACAGCACTTCATACACTGATGGTATTCGTCACAATTAGTTTAAAAATGTTTTTTAAGCATCGATGTGGTGGAAGGAGTGGATCCTTTAGTAAGTTAAAAATGTGTGTATTTGAATAATCTGACTGACTTCCAGTTGACAGTAAATTTATCTGTGGTAAAGGCTCCAATAGAAGCTGATGTTATCAGTAGTCCTTCCGACACAAGAAGAAGAGAGAATGCAGATCCTTTCTTGAAATGGGTGCTGGAGGTAACTTGTCAGCCCGCAGAAATACTAGTTCTGTTGCTACTTGACTAAGCAGC